>NC_054705.1:34927481-34997481 GCF_016097555.1 Gigantopelta aegis | reverse complement strand
GTTAAAATGAATGAAAATGAATAACAGCTATTACTGACATAGCTGTTGTTCGTTTCTCACCCTCGCAAACGCTTCGGCACGGCAACCTCACGGTGAGTTCGTCGGGATTGCACTGCGGGAAAAACACCCCGCAGTAGAAGAATTTTGCGATGCTCGAACAACCGTTGTTGATGGTTGACAGGGCGTACCGGTTGAACATATTCACAGAGCCCGTCATGGACGTCGCAAACCAGGTGGGAAGGTAAGTCGAGTTGTAGCCCTCGGAGCTGCAGTAGTCGTACGTCGTCTGAATACACTGCGCTATAAAAGAAACCCGTCACATATTTTTTTAAAGGAAAGGAAAGAGGAGGAATGGTTGTTTAATGACACCTCAGTACAGTTTAAAGTACAGTACAGATGTTTGGTGAATAATTGATTTTATATTTGGGGGGGGGGGGGGGGGGGGGGGGAGAGAGAGAGAGAGAGAGAGAGAGAGAGAGAGAGAGAGAGAGAGAGAGAGAGACAGACAGAGACAGAGAGACAGAGACAGAGAGAGAAAGAGAGAGGGAGGGGAGATAGCAAGGGAAGGGAGATAGGGAGGGAAGGGAGATAGGGAGGGAAATTAGATAGGGAGGGAAGTGAGATAGGGAGGGAGACAGGGCGACAGAAGCAGGAAGAAACAGAAGCGGTGAGAGACAAAGACAGACACAAACAGAGGGATTGAGAGGGAAAGAGAGGCAATAACTGTAACAGTAATTGTACACAAGTAATAATAATAATATCACACTCCCATCAAAGGGTATAACACATCTGATGAATTTGTCAAGCAATCCAACAGCTAGCGATATCTGGAAACAAAAACCAAAACTGACATGCTTCACTTGCCTGGTTTGGGTGTGGTTGGCGCTGGTGTCGTGGTTGCGGTTGATTGACGGCACATGCTGGTGTCGTTGAAGAATAGACTACAGTCAATAGGAAAGGTTAGAAATTTTTTGCAAGATGTGGTGACCTCTGAAATCAGAAAACAGAATTTAACAAATGAGACACATTGTTCCCATTCAATGTTTAATTTGAAATATTTAGAAGCAAGAATTCTACAGAATAAATCTTCTCCCATCCCTAGCTCTGCAAGACAGACCCATTCCATGACAGCAGCCCATACGGAATAAATCGTTCTCCCATCCCTAGCCATGCAAGACAGACCCATTCCACAATGTCAGCCCATACAGAATAAATCTTCTCCCATCCCTAGCTATACAAGACAGACCCATTCCATGACATCAGCCCATACAGAATAAATCTTTCTCCCATCCCTAGCTATGCAAGACAGACCCATTCCATGACATCAGCCCATACAGAATAAATCGTTCTCCCATCCCTAGCTATGCAAGACAGACCCATTCCATGACGTCAGCCCATACAGAATAAATCTTCTCCCATCCCTAGCTCTGCAAGACAGACCCATTCCATGACAGCAGCCCATACAGAATAAATCTTCTCCCATCCCTAGCCATGCAAGACAGACCCATTCCATGACATCAGCCCATACAGAATTAATCGTTCTCCCATCCCTAGCTATACAAGACAGACCCATTCCATGACATCAGCCCATACAGAATAAATCTTTCTCCCATCCCTAGCTATACAAGACAGACCCATTCCATGACATCAGCCCATACAGAATAAATCGTTCTCCCATCCCTAGCTATACAAGACAGACCCATTCCATGACAGCAGCCCGTACGGAATAAATCGTTCTCCCATCACTAGCTATACAAGACAGACCCATTCCATGACAGCAGCCCGTACGGAATAAATCGTTCTCCCATCCCTAGCTATGCAAGACAGACCCATTCCATGACAGCAGCTCATCCCATCCCTAGCTATGCAAGACAGACCCATTCCATGACAGCAGCCGATAAGGAATAAATCGTTCTCCCATCCCTAGCTATACAAGACAGACCTATTCCATGACATCAGCCCATACGGAATAAATCGTTCTCCCATCCCTAGCCATGCAAGACAGACCCATTCCACAATGTCAGCCCATCCCATCCCTAGCTATGCAAGACAGACCCATTCCATGACAGCAGCCCATCCCATCCCTAGCTATGCAAGACAGACCCATTCCATGACAGCAGCCGATAAGGAATAAATCGTTCTCCCATCCCTAGCTATACAAGACAGACCTATTCCATGACATCAGCCCATACGGAATAAATCGTTCTCCCATCCCTAGCCATGCAAGACAGACCCATTCCACAATGTCAGCCCATACAGAATAAATCTTCTCCCATCACTAGCCATGCAAGACAGACCCATTCCACAATGTCAGCCCATACAGAATAAATCTTCTCCCATCCCTAGCTATACAAGACAGACCTATTCCATGACATCAGCCCATACAGAATAAATCTTTCTCCCATCCCTAGCCATGCAAGACAGACCCATTCCACAATGTCAGCCCATACAGAATAAATCTTCTCCCATCACTAGCCATGCAAGACAGACCCATTCCACAATGTCAGCCCATACAGAATAAATCTTCTCCCATCACTAGCCATGCAAGACAGACCCATTCCACAATGTCAGCCCATACAGAATAAATCTTCTCCCATCCCTAGCTATGCAAGACAGACCCATTCCATGACAGCAGCCCATACGGAATAAATCGTTCTCCCATCCCTAGCAATGCAAGACAGACCTATTCCATGATGTCATCCCATGCGGAATAAATCTGTCTTGCATGGGACATGACATCATTGAATTTAACATGGGGAGTATTACAGCATTAGTAATATATGATGTCATATCAATTGGAGTTGGTTAGTTTTAGATTGATATTTTGTTATTAAAACCTGCATTATAAAAGCTATCGTGTTAATTTGTAGTGTTAATTTGTAGTGTTAAATTTTATTTATTTTATTTAACACATGATACAAACACAGCAAATATGATAGTGTAGTTTATTTATGACAAAACGGTCAAATAAACAAGTTACTTTTTCAGCCATCGTAAAATAATGGTTTATTTATCGATTGGATGGGAGAAAAAGACTCCTTCATATGCGGTCATGTGGGATAGAAAAAGTACACCCTCGGTGGTGGAAATTTCAACCCTGGGACTCGGCAAGCCTGATCCCAGGTTGACATTTCCACCGCTTCAAGTTTACTTTTTCTCCTTTTTTCTTCTTCATATTTTCTCCTGGGTTTTTCAAACACCACAAACATTTAACACAGAGACAAAGACTTTTTTGGTGTTTTTTGGACATTACAAACATGGATGATGATGAGATGAATGGTGAAGCCGCAGTATTTCCATTTCGGTATGGGACAGGGCCGTGCTCCACGCTTGCTGTCAGTTGAGCTATCTCGGAATCACCCGAGCCCGGGGTACACGGAACCTGCAGTGCATGCCGGGTAATCATCCCCCATGTGGGGTCATCCACTCGGGAGACACACTCATGATCTCACCCGTGAAGTGGATGAAACTTGGTGTATGTGGGTGTACTTTTCCTATCCCACATGTTAGTCTCGCCTCCCATAAACATATTCAGCGTCGGATAGTTAAGATGTTCCTCTCAGTGCATGTTTGATAAAATAAGGCAATCTTTTATTTAATGATGCACTCAACACATTTTATTTTCAGATATATGGCGTCAGACATATGGTAAAAGACCACACAGATTTTGAGAGGAAACCTGCTGTCGACACTTCATGGGCTACTCTTTTCGATTAGCAGCAAGGGATCCTTTATATGCACCATCCCACAGACAGGGTAGTACATCCTACTAAATAATTTTTATAAATAATTTTAGTTTGTAAAAGTGTTTTGGAAATAAGAAAACAATCGGCTCAGAAGTAAAATAACTTGCAGTAAATTCCATAACATGCAAAAAGGTGTTCCCCGTGGGACGGACTATTGGACTTGCAGTTTGTGAGAAATGAAACACAAAACACAAAACACAAAATTTTAAAGTTAAAAATGTAATACCTATATTGTATCTCAACTTTTTACCTTATAATGGTAAATCAACATGTAGACACAAACTTACCTCCCTTGTTCACATCTATCAACTTCTCTTTGTTCTCCGATGTTAATTTGAATGCCATATTTTTTTTCAAATGTTTAATTAACTTCTCTGTTTTCAAATGTTTAATTAACTTCCATGTTCTCAAATATGATTTATATCTCGAGTGAAGTATGATGTCATATTACAAAATTTGTGCTGGCACGACAGATGTTATATGAGATATGACATGTAAATCATATTTAACGAAAAATATGAAATTTTCTATTCATATTATAAAAACATACCACAAATCGTCTGTTAACCATGCATTTGAACAATGACGTCATTCTGATAAATAAAATGACTACAGGGAAAATAATAAGTCTATTAGATATCCATTCACCTTTCCACCCATCCATTCATCCTCCCATCCATTCACCTTTCCATCCATCCACCCATCCATTCATCCATATATATATATACAGGTATATATATATATTCACCCATTAACTCATCTATCAATTAAAATCTTTCATTTCATCCATATATATATATATATCCACCCAATCACCCATTCAATTATTCATCCAGCTATCTTTTCATCCATCCATTCATCTATATATACATGTATATCTATTCACACATTAACTCATCTATGAATAAAAATCTTCCATTTGTCTATCTAATGACCTAACTAATCATCCATCCAATCAACCATCCATATTTTCATCCATCCATCCATCCATCCATCCAATCTTTCATCCATCCATCCATTCAATCTTCCGTCCATCCATCCATTCATCCATATATATATATATATATATATATATATATATATATATATATATATATGTCTATCTACCCAATCACCCATCCATCCAATCATCCATCCATCCATCTTTCCATCCATTTATCTATCCATCCACCCAATTATCTATCCAGCCATATTAATATCTATTCACTCAATTATCTATCCATCCATCCAATCATTTATCCAACCATTCATACATGCATCTATCAGTTAATTCATCCATCCATCCATCCATCCATCCATCCATCCATCAGTTAATTCATCCATCCATCCAAACCCACCCATCCATCCACCTAACCCATCCATCTGCCCAACCCATCCACTTAACTCATCCATCCATCCATCCATCCATCCATTAATTGTGTTTTACAAATTGCCCCCATACTTATTACAGGTTATGCATATGCCCCAAGAATGATGTCTCCCACACAGCTTAACATGCGGAATACCTTCACAGAAATCCATACATGGGTACTTGACCCTAGGGGACGACGTCTCGTCACACTTGGGGAACAGAAGACTGCAGAAGAATTCCAGACCCTTGTCTGAACACCCGACCTTGAGGCTGAGCGCGGCGTAGTAATTGAACATCGTTATGGCCTCTTGTTCCCCGCGACTGCCGAACATGTTTGGGTAGCGAGTCGAGTTGTAGCCCAGATTTCTGCACGTCAGGAAGTTCAGCTCCACACATGGCTCTGAAACAGAGGTAAAATATTGTATCACACCACAGTGGCATGAAGGAAATGAAGGAAATGCTTTATTTAACAACGCACTCAACACGTTTTATTTACGGTTATATGGCGTCAGACATATGGTTACGGACCACACAGATATTGAGGAAGGAAACCCGCTGTCGCCACTACATGAGCTACTCTTTTCGATTAACAGCAAGGGATCTTTTATATGCACCATCCCATAGACAGGATAGCACATACCACAGCCTCGTGGTGAACAGGCTGGAGTGAGAAATAGCCCAATGGGCCCACTGACAAGGATCGACCCAAAATTGATCATGCATCAAGCGAGCGCTCTACCACTGGCCTACGTCTCCCCCTCACCACGGTGGAAGAGATACTCATGTGGTATTTATCGTCTCTTCACATTGTGGAATATGCCTTTTGAGAGGTTATAACCTCTCATCAGCCAATTGACTGTGTCACACAGTACAACAGTACACAGTACCGTACATCTTCCAACAAAGCATGGTTCTTTCGATTCATATTTTTAAATTGGAAAAATATTTGCTGTTTATTCTTATAATTAATAACAATTGCATAATTTAAAAAAATTGAATATATTTATAATATTGTTTCTGTAAAGTTCATTGATAGATGTGTGGCATAGGAATGCAAAGTTTCACTGATACATAGCTAAATGAAGTGACCACAACATGACATAAGCAATGTGTAATTTTTCCAGTTTTTAATCTGTGCATTTTCATGTCTTGTTTAGTTATTGAGTGCAATTTTTGTTGATTGATGTACAGTGTATTAAATAGAATACTATACTTGTTCCCATGTGAGATCGTTTATATTACAACTTGTGTGTTTTTAATCATACTCGTAATATGAACGATCTCACGCAGGAACTCGTTTAATATTCTCTACTTATCCTGCAATCACAAAATACATTGGCAAGATATGGTGACAAGATAATATAATTTGCAGAAGCATCACGAGGGGTATATGGCTTTTTATGTACCCTCTGTGTGTTCTTTTACCCCGAGCCGAAAGCGAGGGGGTAAAGAGCACACAAAGGGTACATAAAAAGCCATATACCCCGAGAGATGCTTCTACAACAAATTTATCTTGCTGACATGTTAAACCATATACCGGTAGCCAAATAATCAAAATAACGCTAGACAATTGTTAACAATTTATTAACGGAGCCGTACCACGCGGACGCGAACGAGATCACTTGCCAGTGACGAAAAATAGTTCCATCAACAAACGAGTTTTTAACTTCAAATGTTTGTAATACGAAATTATTGCAATATTGATTGATTATCAATATTATTTATAATCTAATTATTGCTTTTGCATTAACTGGGGTGGCTGGAAATTACAGACGGGGTATAAGAGAATTTGGCTCCGCCCACAGGGGTATAAGGGATTTGTCCAACGGCAAACAACCAATGAGATTAAAGAATTTTACATGAAGGCGAGATAATGTTCTATGTCTCTTCAGTCACTGACTAAAAATATAGGTCACGTGACATAAGTCTGATTCGACTAGACTAATTTTCAATAACATACTGTCTAATAGACAATCTTTCGTAACACTTAGTATTTAAAATATTTTATTCAGTTTGCAAACAAATATGACAGCCATGTTGATAGCCTGTCCTCATTAGCTGAGGTTATATACATGGCCGCTGTGTATAGCCACTTACAGCAATCTCCAATATGGTTGAATTCATGGAATTCATCCTTGTATACAATATTTAGCTGTATGTGAGTTCGGTAGTCGAATGGACCTGAACGCCAAAAGATCCTTATAAAATGTGGCATCAGGTACATGTAAGTACAAAGAAGGCTGTCGGCAGTACAAATCAAAAGAGAAGAAGTGGTCAGAATGATGGGAAAGTGTTAAAAAGGCCTTGCATATTATATTACAGATAGTATAGTACTAATATCATGTTGCTAAAGAAGATGAGAAATGGCAGGTGCGTGGCACAGATAGCCACAAGAGACAAGCATGTTGCGGTTGGAGAGACAAGGACTGGAATGTGGAGGTGAACAGCAAAAGAGAAGTTGAAAGATAGGGGGAGCTGTCAGATTGCGAAGAAATGAGATGGAATACAAAGGAGAGAAAGGAAAGGTTGGATTAAAAAATAAATAAATTTTTAAAAATCAAGTTGAAGAAACCCGACAGTACTTGGCTCTGCAGTTGTGGTAGACGGTGTTGTAACAGTCGTAGTTGGCGGTGGCGACGTTGGCAGCAGATCTGGTGGAGGGACCAAGCAGTTGTCCTGGGGGAAGGTGTCACAGAAAAAGAGTGACACGTTCAATCCACACTGGGCATCCAGTGCTACAACAAAACATGACACCAAATCAAATTCCATAGATGACAATACTAACATATTTTATAGGGTGCATACCACCAAATCAAATTCCATAGATGATAATAGTAACATATTTTATAGGGTGCATACCACCAACTCAAATTCCATAGATGACAATAGTAACATTTTATAGTGTACATACCATTAAATCAAATTCTATATATGACAATAGTAACATATTTTATAGGGTGCATGCCATTAAATCAAATTCCACATATGACAATAGTAATATATTTTATAGGGTGCATGCCATTAAATTAAATCCCATAGATGACAATAGTAACCTATTTTATAGGGTGCATACCACCCAATCAAATCCCAAAGATGACAATAGTAACATATTTTCAAGGGTGCATACCACCAAATCAAATTCCATAGATGACAATACTAACATATTTTATAGGGTGCATACCACCAAATCAAATTCCATAGATGACAATACTAACATATTTTATAGAGTGCATACCACCAAATCAAATTCCATAGATGACAATACTAACATATTTTATAGGATGCATACCAACAAACCAAATTTCTGGGGCTAGCAATTTTTAAATGAGGTTTTGGCCATATAATAAATTAAATTAAATATATCTGCCAAATTCAACTTGGCAAATGGCAGAATTCAGGGTTTCAAGCAGTCCTATTTAGAAGTCCCCTCTCCCTCCCCTACCACCAGAAATCCTAGATCCACCTTGAATATATTGTCTGGTATGAGGTTATTTAAGGTATCACATTAAAGGAACATTTCTGAGTTTGCTGCAATTTTTAACATGTTATCGACTAACAGAGACTTTTTAATGATTGTAATTACATATCAAATATATTTTTTCTGCATAAAATATTAGTGGCTGTATATTAAACGTGTTCCTGATCGTTCTAATATTTGTAAGTTAAATTTCATTTTATTTCCTAAAATATATTTTTTCGTACGTACGGAATTATTTGAAAACAAAATCCAGTTTGGGCTTCTTACAAATATTAAGATGACCAGAAACACATTAAATATACAGACACTGATATTCTAAACAAGAAAATACATTTAATATGTAAGTTTAATCGTAGAAATATTTTATTAGTCGGAAAAATCTTACAATGCAGCAAACTCAGGAATGTCCCTTTAATTTTACAACTCTTACTTTGGCAAACATTCCTGCAAGGAAGCAACCGCTGGTCCTCTGGTCCACATGTAGGAAAATAAATACCACAGAAGTAGAATTCAGTCAGCTTCGAACAGTTGGCGTGGACGACGCTATCGGAGTATGACTCTAGTTCCTTGATTGCATCACTCAGTTTCCGGTTCCCACCATAGTTCGGCAAGTATGTGTAGTTGAAGCCCAGTTGATTGCACATTCTGTAGTCGAGATTCGAACACGTATCTGAAAAGTAAAACCAGTAAATCTATGTGCAGTCATACGTTTGTGTACTGAGCAGTGACAGGACGTAACCCAGTGGTAAGGCGCTCGCTTTGGTGCGCGGTCGGTGTGAGATCGATCCACGTTGGTGAGCCCACTGGTATATTTCTCATCCCAGCCAGTGCAACACGACTGTTATTGGTATACCAAAGGCTGTGGTATGTGCTATCCTGTCTGTGGGATGGTGCATATAAAAGATTCCTTGCTAGTAATGAAAAAAAAAATGTAGCAGGTTTCCTCTCTGACTATATGTGAAAATTACCAAACGTTTGACATCCAATAGCCGATGATGATTAATAAATCAATGTCCTCTAGTGGTGTCGTTAAACAAAACAAAACTTTATATACTGATGGTCACGCGAAATATATGACTTGAAAGTGCCAAATGTTTTCTAGATTAAAACACATGCCAGGCTGAAATATTTAAGATGGTATTTAAAAAAGAATTAGCACCCCGTAATACTAGGGTTAGGGCTAGGGTAAGTGTTAAGGTTTGATTTAGATACTGATCAAGTTTGTTTTGTTTAATGACACTACTAGAGCACATTGATTTATTAATCATCGGCTATTGGATGTCAAATATTTGGTCATTCTAACATATAGTCTCAGGGGGAACCCAGTAAATTTTTATTTGCACTTTCCTACAGACAGGACAGCACATTCCATGACCTTTAATATACCAGCAAACAAACAAAAACTAAAACTAAACTAAAACTAAACTAAAACTAAACTAAACTAAAAACTAAACTAAAAACTAAACTAAACTAAAACATTCGGGTGTATCCTCTGTCACCACCATGACTGGAAAAGTAATATCTAAATATCTAGCTGTTTTATATGGTGAGACAAACGCGGTCAGATACTTACATGCCGGTGGTGTTGTGCTTGGAGCGGTGGTCGATACCGTGGTAGTTGGTGACGGTGTTACATAATTTAGTCAGATACTTACATGTCGGTTGTGTTGTGGTTGGAGTGGTGGTCGATGTTGTGGTAGTTGGTGACGGTGTTACATAACTTGGTCAGATACTTACATGTCGGTGGTGTTGTGGTTGGAACGGTGGTCGATACCGTGGTAGTTGGTGACGGTCTCTGGCAGTTTGGCTTGTTGAAGTGATCACATTCCACGGAATACAACAAATCACCTTTACAGTCGGCATTAAATTCTGAAGAAAACAAAACAAGCATTCTGAGAGAACTGCTAAAACAATACATGTCCCCTAATGAGCCTAACAAATTTTCATATCTCCTAAATTCAAGGGCCATAACTCTGTGAAAATTACTAAAATCACCATGAAAGTTAAACTTGATCTGTAACAGCTATATACAAAATTCCATGCAATAGTTTCAGGCATTGCATAGACACATAGACCCGGATCCCAGACACCAGACCCCAGACACCAGACTCCCACCCAGACACAGACCCCGGACCTGGATCCCGGACCCCAGACCCACACATCCACACCCACACATCCACACATCCACATCCACATCAAGACCCAGACCCACACCCACACCTACATTCACACCCACACCCACACCCAAACCCACACCCACACCCACACCTACACATCCACATCCACACCCAGACCCAGACCCAGACCCACACTCACACCAAAACATCCACATCCACATCCACATCCACATCAAGACCCAGACCCAGACCCACACCCATACCCACAGACCCACGCCCATACCCACACATCCACATCCACATCCACACCAAGACCCACACCCACATCCACATCCACACCAAGACACAGGCCAAGGCCAAGACCCAGGCCCAGACCCACACCCAGACCCAGACTCAGACCCACACCCCCACACCCACACCCACACCCACACATCCACATCCACACCAAGACCCAGACCCAGACCCACACATCCACATCCACATCCACATCCACATCCATATCCACATCCACATCCACATCCACATCCACTTCCACATCCACACCCACACCCACACCAAGACACAGGCCAAGGCCAAGACCCAGACCCAGACCCACACCCAGACCCACACCCACACCCACACAAACACAAACACCCCAACAACTATACCCACACCCATACCCACACTCACACCCAGACCCACACGCACCTAAACACCCCCACGACACCCACACGCACAAAAACACCCCCACGACACCCACACAAAAACCCACACCCAGACCCACACCCACACCCACACAAACACAAACACCCCAACACCTATACCCACACCCATACCCACACTCACACCCAGACCCACACGCACCTAAACACCCACACGACACCCACACGCACAAAAACACCCCCACGACACCCACACAAACACCCACACCCAGACCCACACCCACACCCACACAAACACAAACACCTATACCCACACCCATACCCACACTCACACCCAGACCCACACGCACCTAAACACCCCCACGACACCCACACACACAAAAACACCCCCACGACACCCACACAAACACCCACACCCAGACCCACCACACCCATCACACCCACCCACACACCCACACCCACATGTCCACACCCCGGTGTGTTTTGGCCCTTATTCTCTACTCACCCTCACAGACGTCGGGGCACGGCTCGGCGGGACTGAAGTTCTCGTCACACTCGGGGAACCAGATCCCACACAGGTAGAACAGACTGACGGCCGAACAGTTGGAGCCCAGTGTTTTGTTGTTGAGAGCCTCAAATAGCGGGATCGCGGCCGCCTCGTTCCGGTCGCCAAACTTGTTGGGGAAATACGTCATGTTGTAGCCCACCGACCGACACCGCTCATACTTCAAAGGATAGCACTTAGCTGCAGGAGAAAGTGAAAGTGTGTGAGTATTTTTAACATGCCCATATACCACTAAGGTTTCAGGCATGTCTGTCGTGGGCCAAGTCTCTGGATAGCCAGTGGCTTGGTCCAGGACAGAAAGTGAAAGTGTGTGAGTGAGTATTTTTAACATGCCCATATACCACTAAGGTTTCAGGCATGTCTGTCGTGGGCCAAGTCTCTGGATAGCCAGTGGCTTGGTCCAGGACAGAAAGTGTAAGTGAAAGTGTGTGTGTGAGTATTTTTAGCGATGCACTCAACACATTTTATTCACGGTTATATGGTGTCTGACATATGGTTAAGGACCACACAGACATTGAGAGAGGAAGAAGGAAATGTTTTTATTTAGCGATGCACTCAACATATTTTATTTTAGGGTTATATGGCGTCGGACATATGGTTAAGGACCACACAGATATTGAGAGAGGAAGAAGGATATGTTTTAATTAACGATGCACTCAACACATTTTATTTTAGGGTTATATGGCATCGGATATATGGTTAAGGACCACACAGATATTGAGAGAGGAAGAAGGAAATGTTTTATTTAACGACGCACTCAGCACATTTTATTTACAGTTATATGGCGTCGGACATATGGTTAAGGACCACACAGATATTGAGAGAGGAAAAAGGAAATGTTTTATTTAACGACGCACTCAACACATTTTATTTTACAGTTATATGGCGTTGGACATATGGTTAAGGACCACACAGATATTGAGAGAGGAAGAAGGAAATGTTTTATTTAACGATGCACTCAACACATTTTATTTTACGGTTATATGGTGTCGGACATATGGTTAAGGACCACACAGATATTGTGAGAGGAAGAAGAAAATGTTTTATTTAACAACGCACTCCACACATTTTATTTTACAGTTATATGGCATCGGACATATGGTTAAGGACCACACAGATATTGAGAGAGGAAACCTGCTGTCGTCATTTCATGAGCTACTCTTTTCGATTAGCAGCAAGGGATCTTTTATATGCACCAACCCACAGACAGGATAGTGCATGCCACGGCCTTTGTTACACCAATTGTGGAGCACTGGTTGGAACGAGAAATAGCCCAATGGGTTCACCGACGGTTGTTTAACAAACACCATTAACTACAGCACATTGCTATTAATTTTTGCCGTCCAGTTTTTAAAACCCTAACAGTGTATACTTCAAATCATGCAATTTGTGTAACCGTGCCTTTAATTATAATTCAAAAATTATTAGAGACAGCAGCTTTAAAATTTAATTATGTGGCTTATTAATACAAACAAAGTACAAATGTGTATATTTCAAGTCGTGCAATCTGTGTGACAGTGCCTTTAATTATTTAAAATATGCTAGACAGCAGCTTTAAAATTAAATTAGGTGGATGCTTAAAAAAAACAATGTACACATATGTATATTTCAAGTCTTGCAATCTGTGTGACAGTGCCTTTAATTATTCAAAATATGCTGGAGATGGTAGCTTTAAAATTGCATTAAGTCTTTGCTTAATACAAACAATGTACATGTGTATATTTCAAGTCATGCTATTTGTGTAACAATGACTTTAATTGTTACAAAATATGCTAGAGATGATAGCTTTAAAATTGCATCAAGTCGCTGCTTTATACAAACAATGTACATGTGTATATTTCCTGTGTGATGGTGCCTTTAATTTTTTTTAATATGCTACAGACAGCAGCATTAAAATTGCATTAGGTGGATGCTTAATACAAACCAGTGATATACAATTTACCTGATGATGGTGTTGTTGTCGGTGATGTTGTGGTCGACGTTGATGTAGATGACGATGTGGAGGCTGATGTTGATGTAAGTGGAATGTAATCTGGATGATAAAGATCACAAATATTTTTAAACGATATACACTGAAACTCCTTTAAACCGGACATCCACGGAACTAAGTAAAAAATGTCCAGTCGTAAGAGGTATCCGGTTATAGAGTAGTTCAGTACAAGACTGATACTTAAGAGGACTATAGAAAGTGCACCTTTAATTTTTTATTCATACAGACCTCAATAGTTCACAAATTAACTGAAGAAAGGAAATGTTTTATTTAACAACACACTCAACTCATTTTATTTAAGGTTATATGGTGTCAGACATATGGTTAAGGACCACACATATATTGAGAGAGGAAACCTGCTGTCGCCACTTCATGGGCTAGCAAGGGATTTTTTTATATGCACCATTCCACAGACAGGATAGTACAAACCATGGCCTTTGTTACATCAGTTGTGGAGCACTGGCTGGAATGAGAAATAGCCCAATGGTCCCACCGACGTGGATCGATCCCAGACCTACCGCGCATCGAGCGAGCACTTTACCACTGGCCTACGTCCCGTCAACATATCAGAACAATGAAGTCGGATTGACAGAATCTAAATTTGTTGACATTTTTCTCCTTAAGTACAATACTAAATATTCCTGCATTTAAGCGCCTACAAGAAACATTGTAGCTGTAAACATGTGTGTCATTTGTTGTGTTGTTTGGAAATAATTAACCTACAAGACCAATGTTGTTACAGTACAAAATGATTAACATTTATTTAGTTTAATGACCCGACTAGAGCACATCAGGTGCGGATCCACAATTTTTTGCAGGGGGGGTTCATATGTAACTAATTTAATGAAAAATATTTAAGAGTGCCAATTTATTCATTACACTAAGTGAAAAAGAAATGTTGTCCTGAGCAAGGGAGGGGAGTCAGGACCCCCTTGACACCCCTCCCCTCTTTAAATCCATGCCTGCACATGGATTAATTAACCATCACAAATTGGATGTCAAACATTTGGTAATTCTACAAGGTAGATTTTTTCCATTAGCAACAAGGGATCTTTTATATGCAGGTTGCCACAAACAGGACAGCACATACCATGGCCATTTATAACCCACATAGGACATATAGAACATTACACTGGCCAAGCCAGGATTTCATATTGGAGGGCCACCTGGTGTATTTTTAATGCCGAGTATTCGTTAAACATTCATTCTGCTCCTGCATAAACTATAAATTCCAGTTATGTAAAACACCATTTCTGTTGTGCACACTCACCAAAGATGTGGATGGTTTCTGGCTGTATGGGAAGCGAGGACTTTCCCCTGGCCACCTGCTCTCTGAAGAGGTTTTCGATGATGATAGCATATGCAGCGTTTAATGCCATTGATCTCGTGGTGGTTAGCGGGATTTCTAACAGCTTAGACGTGAAAGACAGGGAAAACGCTACGTACATCTTGTCATACCTGGGGAAAACAAACAAACAAACAAACAAATAAACAGGTGTTGTAAAGTAGAGCATCTTCTATAAAAGGAAAGAAGGAAATGTTTTATTTAACACATTTTATTTATGGTTATATGGCGTCCGACATATGGTTAAGGACCACACAGATATTGAGAGAGGAAACCAGCTGTCGCCACTTCATGGGCTACTCTTTTCGATTGGCAGCAAGGGATCTTTTATATGCACCATCCCACAGACAGGATAGTACATACATGTACCATGGCCTTTGTTAAACCAGTTGTTAAACGACACATTCAACACATTTTATTTAAGGTTATATGGCGTCAGACATATGGTTAAGGACCACACATATATTGAGAGAGGAAACCTGCTGTCGCCACTTCATGGGCTAGCAAGGGATTTTTTTATATGCACCATTTCATAAACAGGATAGTACAAACCACGGCCTTTGTTATACCAATGGGAATCGATCCTAGATCGATCAAGCACCAGGCGAGTGCTGTACCACTGAGCTACACCCTGCCCCCGTATCTTCTGTAACACAATAAGGTGCTATAAGGAAGTATAAAGCCGATAGCTTAAAGTCACAGACCCTAGTTTCAACCCATAAAAACAGACACTAAGTTTTGTTAATCTGAAAAACATGTAACATTACAGAAACAGTCTGTGATGTTGAAACGGTGAAATACCCTTAAAAATAGACTAAAACTGGACTCCATTTAACCGTTACTTCTTAGACACACGTGAGTATGAAAATGCATGTTGTAGTATTAGACACATGAACAGCTCTTATCTTGATGTTATCCTTCTTGCATTTGCCAGTGATCGGACTGTTGGTAGTACTAAACCAAATAACTTCCGGCTGGGTCAGAGTTTGAGGTGGACCGAACTTTTGATAGAGAAGTTAACACCACATATCTTATGATTGGTGATAAATGTGAGTGTGTTGGTTGTAAAAAAAAAAAAAATGTATGCAATTTTATTTCATCTAGTACCACTGTGTTAAGTAGCTTGAAACATGTATGGGGTACCTGTAAAAAAAAAACGCTACCCGTTATCTCTGAAATGAGCAGCTTGACCTCTAATTTTTTCTTATTCACTTTAAGGGTGAGGGGTGGTAGTATCTATATCTGTGGTGTTTATGTTGATTGATACTCTGTAGATAGGACTTTTAGCCACATATGTTACTATTGTCGTCTATGAGATTTGATTTGGTGGTATACACCCTAATAGTGAAACTAAAAACTAGGTTCTGTCCCTTTAAGACGGTAACAAGATATTTTCAATATATATACAAACATAAAACAAGATTAATAATAGTACTTTGCTTTTCATTTTCATTTACTAGGCCCACTGTAAAAAAAAGAAAAAAAAGAGGTCAACAGGGTACCTTGAAGGACGACGCATCTATATATTCTTCATAATATAATCTACATAATTGTAAATAAGGGTTATATAAAGTACTATTAAACAAAATAAGTTTGGTATTGGAAGGCTGTTAAAACGAAAGTAGTTCCAGTTGTTAACTCATTTGCATAATAATAACATGGATAATTTGCATAGCCTCAGAATATTTTAAGTGAGAAGGCTAAAGGTAAAGAATTTTACAAACATACTTACTTGTAGTCAGTAACTTTGGATGAGGAATATGATTTTTCTAATGATGTATTATATACAATATTTCGCATCTAAAAGAAAGGAAAAACACAACAGATAAAAAGGTAAAGTTTGTTTTGTTTAATAACACCACTAGAGCACATTGATATATCAATCAAAATAGCTATTAGATGTCAAAACATTTGTGAATTTTGACATATAGTCTTATAGAATGAATGAATGAATGAATGAATGTTTAACGACACCCCAGCAAAAATACATCGGCTATTGGGTGTCAAACTATGGTAAATGCTAAACATAAAGTGATGATTAACATCAATATAAAAATTCAAGATTTAAATAGAAACAGTGTAAAGAACTGTGCAAAAATACAAATATAACAGATAGATACTGACTTTTACTCAAAATTTCAATTTTGTGCTGTATTGGCCATTCTCAGAGAATGTTACACCCCTGCACCATGGTGAAGTTACAGCACACGCAGGGGCATAGTCTTATAGAGGAAACCCGCTACATTTTTCCATTAGTAGCAGGGAATCTTTTATATGTATCATCCCACAGACAGGATAGCACATACCACAGCCTTTGATATACCAGTCGTGGTGCACTGGCTGAAACGAGAAATAGTCTAATGGGCCCACCAATAGGGATCGATCCTACACTGACCGCGCATCTAGCGAGCGCTTTACCACTGGGCTATGTCCAAAGTTGCACAAACTTGTCGGAATATTTGCCTGACAATAACGTTATGGGGTGGAAATCAGGGCCCAATTTCACAAAACATCGTAGGCCTAGTTTTGAACGTAAACATAAATCTACGACTAAACCACAGTTCATGTTACTAATTAACAGTAAAACAAATATAGTCGGAATTAGGCTAAGTTACACATATTTCATTTTATTTTGTCATTGAAATGTTCCTGCTTCTGTAATGTCGTAATTTTTCTGCGTCAAATAGATTGTCAAACACATGTAAACGAATGGTTACAGCTCTATAGTCCGAAGGTTCAATGGTCCGAAGGTTCAACCCTAACCCTAACCCTAGGTTCAGCAGTCCGAAGGTTTATAGACCTAACCCCGGACTACTGAACCTTCGTACTACAGAGCAGTTCCCAAAAGGAATGGCCGGTATAACTGCTAAGTCGCAGACGTAGATAGCGCTTGTTGGAAATACACCGGTAGTGACGACACGCTAGGCATTACAGTGCTCTATATTTATCATGTTGGTAGCCCTCTGTTAAAACTGATGTAGCATAATTCACAAAAACAGTGACGCAATTACCAATTAATACGATTTATTTGCCACTGTTTACATGTAGATAAACACGTTTGTTTTCCCTCCTATTTCCGTTTAGGCATGCGTATACTAACTTTACGTCTGTTACTATATTTAGCGCATTACGTAATTTTTTGCAGTTACTTACGTCCTTTGAAAAATTGGAGTTCAGCTCCTGCAGTGAGCCTTTCCACAACCTGGTCAGGTTTAAATCGCCATTATAAATTAAATAGGCTGCAAAAGAAAAGCATTGAATTTCATTTTCATTTATTCCATACTTATATGTATAGTTCTTCTCACAGTGAACCCCTCCCCCCCCCCATACTATGGAAGTTACTACGCTATTCATTTCTGACCTCATTGTTTTCAAAATTGCACACAAAAATAGTTGTTGTTTTTTAATTTTATCTACAAATTTTTTTTAAACAAAAATTAAAAATTAAAATTAAAAAAAAAACTAGAATGGGACGGACTATAATTGATTTGTTTAAGTTATGCTTGTGGCATGTCAATGCAGGCCCATATGAAGGATACCTGTATAGTTGGTGAGGTGTGGGGGACACATTATCTAATGGAGGGACAAATAGTATGTAGTGGGGTAGTCTATGGTGGACCCGATTAATGTTGTTTTTTTGTTTTGTTGGTCTTTTTGTTGTTGTTTTTTTTACCTTCACCCCTCTTATTTTAGGCAAGGTACGACCCTTACTATATTAATCACTTAATGAATCACATCCTTTGGATAATGAAACATGACAATTATTGAAATTACGCTTCTCATACGCCAGATCGCCTGTTTTAACACGAGTGTCGGTTTTTGTAACCTTTCGATATTTAGTCTGTGACTAGTGCACGCGGAGGAATCTGGGCGTAGTGGTATCAATAAGCAAAATGGTTTTAGCAGACGTCGGATGTCACGTGATGGAGTATGGCAAGCTCAGCACGGTCGTTATTGTCCGATTTACTAATGAAATGGGATTTTAGAGAAAGTAATAAAATAATGTAATTTGAGTCTTTTCTTTTTAATATAGTTTTCTCCCCCACCCCAAATATATTCAGTGCCTTTCTTTCTTTCTTTTTTGGCTCTTTTTTTCCTTCTTTTTGGGGGGGAGGGTGGGGCTGTGTATTTTTTTAATTGTTTAATATTATTATTTTGTTTTGTTTTTCTTTCTTTCTTTTTCTTTTCTTCTTTTTTGTTTTTTGGGGGGGGCAGTGGCGGATCCCGAAAATCCATTTCGGGGGGGGGGGGGGGGACCAATGACAAGGCCAGACTTTTTTATTCGTTCTTCCTCAGATTCTCCAACGTAAAAAAAAATGAGGGAAAAAATACAATAAAAATATAACAATCGCAAAATTTAGGGGTGGGGGCGGGCCCCTGCCAACCCCCCAGATCCGCCGGGGGGGGGGGGGGGGGTCGGTAAATTTTCATTGGTTGCCTTTTTCACCAGTTGGTCCTATGTGCCCTTTTTCCCCTTTTACATATTACTGGATGAAGTCGCTTCCAAACCAGCGTGAGACCACCTATATAATTATGGGTGCGAATTCGAATCCACTGAGCCGAATTGAACGCGAAAATTGTGGACATGCAACGCGAATTCAGACACACACACACACACACACACACACACACACACACACACACACACACACACACACACACATAAACATACACATACATATATAGGTAGGCATACACAAAACTATTTAGCAATCTGGCGAAGTTTTAAAGGTCTGAAAAAAAGGCATGGCCTTGTACAAGCAGATGTGTAACCAAAAATAGAGTATACTTAAACTAATAGTAGATCTATAAACAACACACTGTTTTTCATTAGACTTTTGGCGAATTAGAATTAGCATACATAAAAATACGTACCTACAGTACATGGCAATGGAAGTAAGGAAGAAAATGTTTAATTTAACGACGCACTCAACACATTTTATTTACGGCTATGATCACATAGATATTGAAAAAGGAAACCTGCCGTCGCCACTTCGTGGGTTACTCTTTTCGATTAACAGCAAAGGATATTTTATATGCACCATCCCACAGACAGGATATCACATACCACGACTTTTGATATACCAGTCGTGGTGCACTGGCTGGAACGAGAAATAGCCCAATGGACCCACAGACGGGGATCGATCCCACACCGACCGCGCATCAAGCAAGCGCTTTACCACAGGGCTACATCCTGCCCCAAACACTTGCTAAGGTTTAAATACTCACGTGATGGTGATGATGTTGATATACTTGATGATGACGCAGATGATGATGATGATGTGGACGGAGGTATACTGGATGTTGCCTCTGTTGGTGATGATGATGAATCTGGAAAAGTAAGGTAACATGTAAATAATACATTATGACTTGAGGTGCTTGCGTCGCAGGATCGAAACACCTCGGTGGATGCATTCAGCTGATTGGGGTTTTTTCTCGTTCCAACCAGTGCACCACAACTGGACAAAAGCCGTGATATGTGTTATCCTGTTTGTGGGGAAAGTGCATATAAAAGATCTCTTGCTGCATTAGGAAAATGTAGCGGGTTTCCTCTGATGACTGAGAATTACAAAATGTCTGACATCCAATAGTCGATGATTAATCAATTAATGTGCTCCAGTGGTGTCGTTAAACAAAACACACAAAACACACAAAAAAATAATACATTATGACGCGTATCCCATATTAGCATTGGGCTATTTCTTGTTACAGCCAATACACCACAACTGGTATATCAAAGGCCGTGGTATGTGCCACCCTGTCTCTGGGATGGTGCATATAAAAGATCCCTTGTTACTAATCCCTTGTCAAAATTATCAAATGTTTGACATCCAATAACCGATTATTAATAAGTCAATGTGCTCTAGTGGTGTCGTTAAACAAACTAAACATTTTGTCTATAGGAGGACAGCCATTCCCAAGAAGATCCTTTAGGCCTACTGGAGATTTCATCCCTCTTGCACTACCAAAAAGAGGACTGTCACTCAAAGACTAGTTTACTAAATCAAAACTAGCACCGGACAAAGCTCATTAGAATAAGTACAGCTGTAATGGCATGCACTCATGAATCACTGTCATAACAGTGGTGATATCAGGTGTACGCGAAAGATGAGCATATCCTGCCTCACGCCGATAATACCGTTGCGCCTAACGTTAAATTGATAGAACACGATGTTACCAGTCAAATACTATAGTTCGCGAGCACCCACCCTCCTGCATACGCCACTGGTGGTGTGCACGTGTGTGTATGTGTGTGCTGGCCTACGTTCAGCCAACCGTTTTCCGCAAAACGTTTGCAAACTATTTTGACTGGTTCCTGAAGTGTTCATTCGGTTTAATATGTACTGTAATAATCAGTCTCTTAGCTGTAGCAAATGTCAGGCAACATGATCATAAGCGTACGAGACAGGGGAGCGGGGCGGAGACAACTACACACACCCACCCCATAGACAACTACACACACCCACCCCATTTTTAAGGATATTTCCTGTTTTAACGTCACAGACTCTTCTTTCACTCTATTGTAACTTTATCCAAATGAGTTACATGTTTGTAAATTAATTAAACTTGGTGTCCATTTTTTACGGGTTGAAAGAAAGGTATGTGCCTTTAATGTTAACAAGTTATACAAGTTTTCAAAATGCATGCTCTCCCCTGTCAACTGCAGTCTAACAGATGGCACTTCAAAACTGTCTGCCATGAAATAATCACAGTCAAACAGCGGACTACTTGCGCTGATATACATGTTTATTTCCGGATTTCGGTCAACCAAATGGGAAGATCACAGGGCTGCGTTCAGCTAGACCGAGCGGGAAAACGTCCGCTAGACTGGTTTATGCGCTTGACGGTAAACCAAATGGCCACGTTGGGAACCAATCAAATAGTTCGTGGACGTTAACGAAACGTTTGTTGGACATGGGGCTGATCTGTAGCCAAACGGCTGGCTAAACTTGTCCCTGGCGCACGTTTTCAGGTAGTATTAAACCAAATAACTTCCGGCTGGGTCAAAGTTGGAGGTGCACGGTACTTTTGATAGAGAAGTTAACACCGCACGTCCTGTGATTGGTGATAAATGTGATTGTCTTGGTTGTAAACAAAATTAGTTTCTTCTGGGCAAAAAATATATGCAATTTTATTTAATCTAGTACCACTGTGTCAAGTAGCCTTGTGCTTGAAACATGTAAAAAAAAAAAAGTACTCAAATTTTGTGCGAAACAAGGGGTGTTGTAAAAGAAATCTGGTAATACCGAAAATGAGCCGTGAAAGGTACCATTTTTTCAGTTAATACTTTGAGGTAGGGGTTGTAGAACTGATATTTATGGGTCATAGTTTGGTTGATATATTGCATATAGTGGTTTTAAACACAAACTTTAACATGGTCGCCTATGGGATTTTATTTGGTATAGTACAACCTTCATACTTAGGTCACGTCGACCGTCGAGTCTGCGTCAATCGACAGGTGTATGCTTATCGTTAAAGGGGCACTCTCTAGGTGACGTCAGAAGTAAATGTTTGTTTTGTTTTACGACATCACTAGGACACACTGATTTATTAATCATCAGCTATTGGATGTCAAACCTTTGGTAATTTTGACATACTGTCAGAGAACCCGCTACACCTTTCCATTAGTAGCAAGGGGTATTTTATATGCACCATCCCACAGACAGGACAGTACATACCACAGACTTTGATATACCAGTCGTGGTGCACTGGATGGAGCGGGAAATAGCCCAATGGGCCCACTGACGGAGATCGATCCGAGACCGACCGTGCATCAAGCGAGCGCTTTACCACTGGGCTACCCCCCCCCCCCCCCCCCCCCCAAATCACATAATAAGTCCCCTGGGGTGATTCGATGTTACAACACAAGCGTCGCAGACTAGCGCTCTACCGACTGAGCTAGATTCGAACTTTCCTCCGTCAGAAGTAAAATGTAAACCACTCGATCATGCCAACGTAATTAATGGCTTTTGACAACGACTGCTCGGGCCTGACATTGAACAAGACATGCATAATAGTTTCACATGAGAAAAACATGCTGCTGAATTGTGCAGTGTGACGCAGAGGAAAACGAAAGGAAAGGAAAGGAATGTTGTTGTTTTTAAAGGGACACTCCTGACTTTGCTGCATTGTAAGATGTTTCCGACTAATAAAATATTTCTACGATTAAACTTACATATTAAATATATTTTCTTGTTTAGAATATCAGTGTTTGTATATTCAATGTGTTTCTGGTCGTCTTAATATTTGCAAGAAACCCAAACTGGATTTTGTCTACAAATAATTTCATACGTGCGAAAAACAATATTTTAAGAAATAAACTGAAATTTAACCTAGTACAAATATCAGAACGATCAGAAACACATTTAAAATACAGCTAATATTTTATGCAGACAAATATATTTGATATGTAATTACAATCGTTAAAAAGTCTTTGTTAGTCGATAACATCTTAACAATTGCAGCAAACTCAGGAATGTCCATTTAACATAAGCCCCTGCGCAGTTGCTAATTAATACATCAATTCAATGGATGTCGGTGGGAGGGTTGCTTTTTTTGTAGTTTCTGTTGTTGTTGTTGTGTATGTTTGTGTGTTTCTCCCTTTTTGGGGTGGTAGCAGGCGTGTGGGCATGGGTGTGTTTCGAAAGCTTACCCCGCCACACACATACACTGCTCGAGCTCCCTCCCCAATACATTTTTTGTGTGCGAAGTATGTCTCGACCCGACCCAATAAGCTTTGCTCGCCACAATATATTCCCCACCCCCACCCCCACCCCTTTTATTATTACCTGCCTTGGACAGAGCCTGCCTTGGAAAGAACTTCGTGGCGAAGTTAAATGTTGTGCCCACGAAAGGCACATATTTCTGATGGAAGCACGCTAGAAATGTCCCACACCCATAGGGCCTACCATTTATTATTGTACTGTAAAAGTATAGTCTAGAATATTAAAAAAATTAATTTTAAAAAAAATCAAAAGAGAGTGATTTAGTTGGGGGATTGGAGGGTGGGTTTGTTTTTGTTTTTTGGGGGGTTTTTTGGGGGGGAGGGGTCCTCTCGGTTTGGTGTGGGGGGGCAAAAGGAAAAGACAAACTTTTTTTTTCTTTACCTGTTTGAGTAAAAATGATAGCACATGCTGTCCCAACAGCTAATCCAATAAGAAGAACACAACCAAGAATAATTAATATCGCTTCCCGAGTCCTCAGCTTTTTCCAAAAGCCGCTTGGTTCGGCAACGATCGGTTCGGCTTTTCCCGGAACCCTAGCGGCAGGGAATTCCGGATCTTCGTTGAGCGCTCCGTTGGATTTCTCGTACGTGAAGCTGCTGCTTCGGAGCCCCGCCGGTGACGTTCGGTTGTTGTCGTCAAAGAAGTTGACGTTGATCGTTGACGGAGAGAGATCATCGCTGGTTGATCGGAATTTCTGAAAATTATTTAAAAAAATATATATTTATTATATAACATTTAGTGAAATATCTTAAAATATCAATGAAATAAAAGTGTTATCAAGTCATTCAGTGACGATGATACATTTTAGAGTGAAAATTTCACTATTTCACTCTAAAATGTGTTATCGTGACTGTAGAAAGTGTTATCTTCAACGTAAGAAATCCGGAACTACTTTGCTGCTGGCATTTTAAAATAAAGGTAAATTGCCTTAAGTTATAAAAAATAAAAAATAATAATCATGGTTTTTTTGGGTCAAATATGATTTATATCTCATCTCGTGAAGTTTGCAATCATATAACACACGTCGCGCAAGCACGACTTGTGAGATATGATTGCAAACTTCACGAGATGAGATATAAATCATATTTGACAAAAAACAACAACATAAAAATATCCACTATATATTAGCTGCGATCAATGACGTAGCCTGGGGATGGGTAAAGCCATGGGAGCCATGCCATGTCTGTCCAGGATAGTTGGTTAGTTGTTAGTGATTAGTGAGAGAGAAGAGGGTGTAGTGGTCTTACACCTACCCACTGAGTTGTTAAAACTCGCTCTGGGTGGGAGCCGATACCGGGCTGCGAACCCAGTACCTACCAGCCTTGTGTTCGATGGTTTGGCCACGACATCACCGAGCTCGAGGCCAGTCATCACACCTTCTTTTTTTTCTCCTAGAAGCCCAAACTGGATTTTGTCTTCAAATAATTTCGTACGTACGAAAAATAATATTTTAGGCAATAAAATGAAATTTAACCTAGTACAAATATTAGAACGATCAGAAACACGTTTAATACACAGCCAGTAATATTTTATGCAGAAAAATATATTTGATGTGGAATTACAGTCGTTAAAAAGTCTCTGTTAGTCGATAACATCTTAAAAATTGCAGCAAACTCAGGAATGTCCCTTTAACAGTACGACTCTCGGAGTACTTCGGTTTATTTATCGTCGGCCCGTTTGCTTGTATTCTTTTGTTTGTGTACCTTCTTGCTTGTTTTTTCTTTGTTTGTTTGTTTGTTTGTCTGTTCGCAGGTTAGTGTGTTTGTGTTGGGCTCTTCGTTGTTTTAATGCTTTCCAAGTTTCAGACATACAGAACTTTTCTATTTTGAATGAGAGAGAGATATCTACTCAGGCCCGTAGGCCTACATTGAGGACGAACATGTTTTTCTGTCCTAATCTATTACCCTCCCCCCTCCCCCTCCGACACACACACCACCCACCCATAACACACCCCCTCCAGATATGGTTCCTATGGGCCTGCTACTACAAGCACAAGGTGTCATTCAAAGAAGAAAGAAAGAAAGAAAGAAAGAAAGGAGGAAGGAAGGAAGGATAACACGAATGAATTAATTTAAAGATCAGGGGTCAATTGTTCAAACGTTTGTGAGTTTAACCAGTGGTTAAAATAAATTTTCAAAATTTCAATGACTGATTATTCAATACAAATAATAATTGAAAACACTATATGTTTAAACTTGATTTAGAACAACGAAAGCTATTCATCCATTCATAAACAAATGTAAAGTTTATTTTGTATTCGTGCAACAATGGGGCAGGACGTAGCCCAGTGGTAAAGCGCTCGCTTGATACGCGGTCGGTTTAGGATCGATCCCCGTCGGTGGCCCCATTGGGCTATTTCTCGTTTCAGCCAGTGCTCCACGACTGGTGTAACAAAGGCCGTAGTATGTACTATCCTGTCTGTGGGATGGTGTATATAAAAGATCCCTTGTTGCTAATCGAAAAGAGTAGCCCATGAAGTGGCGACAGCGGATTTCTTCTCTTAATATCTGTGTGGTTCTTAACCATATGCTTGACGCCATATAACCGTAAATAAAATGTGTTGAGTGTGTCGTTAAATAAAACATTTTCCTTCCATTCATAAACAAATGTAAAGTTCATTTTGTATTAGTGCAAAAATAATTAAAAAGTAAAATATTAAACTAACCCAGGGGTAACTTATGCCTAAATATGCCTTGAAAAGTTAAAGTTTTTTGTAGCACATTGATTAATTAATCATCGGCTATTGGGTGTCAAATATTTGGTAACTCAGCCGCAATGAAATTATCGTATATGGTGTATATTCCCAAAACGCAAGCCGCAGGTCGCATCAGACGCAACAGTCGGACCGCACGCACGCACGCACACACCGCATCCAATCTATATTAGCCTTAAAGGGACATTCCTGAGTTTGCTGCATTGTAAGATGTTTCCGACTAATAAAATATTCCTACGATTAAACTTACATATTAAATATGTTTTCTTGTTTAGAATATCATTGTCTGTATATTCAATGTGTTTCTGGTCGTCTTAATATTTGTAAGAAACCCAAACTGGATAATTTCAAATAATTCCGTACGTACGAAAAAACTATATATTTTTTTTAATTACCCCCCTCCCCACGGCGGCAGTAAAGGGTGGAGTGTTTACAAAAAACTATGCTATTACTGGAGATATATATATATAAAAAAAAAGGACAAGATTCTCTACCCCCCTGCCCCCCCCCCCCCCCCCCCCCCCCGGAGGGTACGGCCCTGCATGGGTGTTCATTCAAAGCTATAAACTCCAGTTGCGTATTTATAAAATAAACTTTAAAGGCATACTGTCACAGATTTAAGGACCTCATTTCTCTAAAAACTGATAATAAATGATAATTACATTAATGTTTGGAAACCAAATCTAGCTATCACATCACCATAACTGAACCATGATGGAGTAAAATCCATGTCAAACCTCTTGGCGATATTAGCTTTTGAATTATGGACCGTTGCCATAATTCAATTATTTTTTACAAAATATCATTAGTAAGTGGAGTATGGTGGTTACATAGATGTTTGAATAAAGTACATTTAGGGAAAAATCAAATTTATATTTGTTTAGGTAATACTTTGTTTGGCCATTTAATAGGTCAGTGGTCTGTGACAGTATGCCTTTAAAAATAAATACTAAAATAAACATATAATAATAAAATGTTTTGTTAATATGTAAATTTGTTGAAAGTTTCATATAAATACGGACTACAGACACATTGTCGAAGGTGAAAAAATGCGTTGAAGCGTAACGAAGGAGAAAACCGGTGACGGTGGTGCGCACGTAGGTTGCTTCTCTTTTTGTTGGTAATAGAGATAAAACTGCATTTATTAAATGCACAGGTAATGCAAAGAGACGCAGAGATGCAATATCCTTGCTACTGTCAGGGCACGTTAGGGACGCCTGTAATCAATATTTCGTTTACGGTTAATAAGGGTCCACGCGCTTAGGATTTAGACACATGGAAGAAAACAACGGCTTGTAGACCACCCCAATCATCTATCTATATCCTCTCTCTCTGACTCTCTCTCCCTCTCTCTCTCTCTCTCTCTTCTCTTCTCTCTCTCTCTCCTCTCCTCTCTCACCCTTTTTTTTATATTTTCATGTTACCCCAAAATTATATGACTCATGCCACAGTGGTTGTGCCCCCCCCCCCCATCCATCAACACACACACACACACACACACACACACCAAGACACACCACACATCACACACCCACACACACACACACGCCGCCAATAGAAACACAAGGGAAATGTTTTATTAAGGACACACAGACAGGACAGGCCGAGTGCACAAACTACGAATATTAAGGTGCGAATATTACCCACCTTTTAAAAAAACCATTTTATGTCTTCTTGTGTTTATTGTCATATTGTTTTCAGTCGGTTAATATTTTTAAAATAATATTCTCATGTAGCTTTGGTTTCATTCGTCTTCTCGCTCTCTACTCTCTCTCTCTCTCTCGTCTCTCTCTCTCTCTCTCGCTTCTCTCTCTCTCTAGGTCTTATCACGCTCCCACTTTTGTAGATATCCATCCCTGCACGCCACGGCGAAGCGCACACAAACAAACACAAATTTCTCTCTCTCTCTCTCTCCTCTCTTTCTCTCTCCTTCTCTCGTCTCTTCTCTCTCTCTCCTCTCTCTCTACCCCTTTCCCTCACTTCTCTCTCTCTCTCTCTCTCTATCTCTCTCTCTCTCTCTTCTCTCTCGTCTATCTCTCTTCTCTCTCCGCTTTCTCTCATCAGTCCTGTTTGGAAAATCTTGTTTGTTTAGGGATATTATGCAGTATTAAAAGATCCCCCTCTGTTATTCGCTAGAGTAGACCGATAATCTATATAGGGAGACAACTGGTTCCTCTCTACATATCTTGACAAGTGTCGACATAAACCCATATAAGACACCAAATCGTAGACACCCCCTTCTCTTCTTCCTAATCGTCGTAATTTTTAAAATGTGCCTGAGATAAAACATTCCTTCATTTCCTTTCTTTTAGTTTGTCTACAGTTGAGAACCCGCGACATTCACAAATTGATAAAAAAAAGCTCACATCATAAAATTATTCCCGTCTGGTTTATTATGAACGCCATTGGGTCAAGTAGATCTCAACAAGTAATTTTCCTAAAACCTTTCGGTATTCTTCTTTTTACTCTCTCTCTCTCCTCTTCATCCTCTACTCTTTATCTATTCTAGTCCTATCGAGAGCTCTTCTCTCAAAACCCTCTCTCTCTCTCTCATCTCTCTCTCTCTCTCCTCTCTCTATCTCTCTCTCCTCTCTATCTCTCTCTTTTTCTCTCGCTGCTATCTCTCTCTCTCGAGGGTGTTGTACGTGTGGGTTTTATGTGTTTATGGAATATGCATATTGCATACAAATGGTTTTCCTCTCTACATATATTGAGCGACTGTCGATGTAACCATAATGACTAGACACCAAATGTCGAAACCCAAAACCCCCCAAGTTTAAAAATGTGCTGAGGATAACAAACATCCTTTCATTTCCTCTTTGTGTCTACAGCGAGAAAAAACAGGACATCACAAATTTGAGATATCTTCACAAACCTCTAAAATCTCCTAAAAGATATTTACCCGTCGGGTTTATATGAAGCATTGGAGTCAAATAGCTCCTCAAAACAAGTCATTTTTCTAAGCCTTCGGTATTCTTCTATCATTTATGACAATCTCATGACGAGGAGGGAACAAGAGAGAGGAACGGGTGAGTCGTTGAAGAGTAGTTATCAACGTTTATCCTCTCTCTCACACTCTCTCTTCTTCTCTCTCTCTCTCTCGCTCTCTCCTCTCTCTTCTCTCTCTCTAGCTCTCTTTCTCTCTCTCTCTCTCTCTCTCTCTCTCTCTCTCTCTCATCTCTCTCTCTCTCTCTCTCTCTCTCTCTCTCTCCCTCTCCCTCCCTCCCTCCTCCCTCCTGACGATAACCGTTGGTAGAATTACACTCAAGTTTAATAAGGATGAAATTATATTTTGCATTAATAAAATATGGTGTCATCCTGTCCGTGGGGTGGTGCATATAAAATATCCCTTGCTACTAATGACAACATGTAGCGGGTTTCCTCTCTAAGTTTACTGGTATATCTTAGACCTACCAAATGGTTGACATACAATAGCCGATGATTGATAAATCAATGTGCTCTAGTGGTGTCGTTAATCAAAACGATTAAAACTTTAGCTTTAATAAAATATGAATAAGGCTGGTAGGTACTGGGTTCGCAGCCCGGTACCGGCTCCCACCCAGAACAAAGAAGAAGTTTGTTTTGTTTAACGACACCACTGGAGCACATTGATTAATTAATCATCGGCTATTGGATGTAAAACATTTGGTAATTCTGACTCGTAGTCATCAGCGGAAAACCGCTACTTTTTGTCCTAATGAAGCAAGGGATGTTTTATATGCACTTTCACACAGACAGGAAAGCACATACCACGGCCTTTGTCCTGTTGTGGTACACTGGTTGGAACGAGAGAAAAAAAAACAATCAGCTGAATGGATCCACCGAGGTGGTTCGATCGTGCGACGCAAGCACCTCAAGCGAGTACTCATCCGACTGAGCACACCCCCCCCCCCCCCCCCCCCCCCCCCCCCCCCCCCCAACCACCCCACCCCCCCCCCCCCCCCCCCCCCCCCCCCCCCCCCCTCCCCCCCCCCCCCCCCATCCAGAGCGAGTTTTAACGACTCAGTGGGTAGGTGTAAGATCGTAACACCTACTTCTTTCTCACTATCAACTAACCCTCTGTTCTGGACAGACAGCCCAGATAGCCGAGGTGTGTGGCTAGGACAGCGTGCTTGAACCTTAATTGGATATAAGTATGAAAATAACTTGAAATGAAATTAAATTAAATACGTTTTAATTTGGTGAGGCGAGGTTGCAGAATTATGCTATATACGTAACATAAGAACTTTTCACGCCAACACGCCCGCAAAATAAAATAAAAAAATAAAAAATAATTAAAAAAACCCAGACAAGTGCGGCACCTTTTTTCTGATTAGGTGTGAAAAACATTCGAAATTGATACGTGCATTTCTAAAGCGTTGTGGGATTTTTATTTGTAGAGAGGCGAGATGAGCATATCATGAGGTATTTAATTTCGTGATGGGGCAAGTGGCGTGCTCGTTTGTAGGCTTAAAACACCAGCTTGAATAAACACTAAGTAATTAAAGTGGTTAAATAAAAACGCGCGTTTTCTATTACTGTCACAATAACTGTGTGCAAAAAAGGGCCACCCAGGTTTTGACTGTTGAATTAAGCTGGTTAATTTGTTCAGAAAAAAATGCAAATATCGTCGTATCATATATGAAATCATAACATATATATATCGCATCGTATCGTATCTATCGTATTGTATCATATCATATATACCAAATCATATACATCATAGCATATGCATCATATATGATATCATATATATGAAAAGATATGAAATAACACATGTGTGTATATATATATATATATATATATATATATATATTTATATATCATATATCATCATTTTATATCATATATATAAATATATATATATATACAACCCCTGCAATTAAGAAAAAGAAAAGAAAGAAAGAAATGTTTTATTTAACGACGCACTTAACACATTTTATTTACGGTTATATGGCGTCAGACATATGGTTAAGGACCACACAGATTTTTGAGAGGAAACCCGCTGTCGCCACTACATGGGCTACTCTTCCGATTAGCAGCAAGGGATCTTTTATTTGCGCTTCCCACAGACAGGATAGCACAAACCATGGCCTTTGTTGAACCCGTTATGGATCACTGGTCGGTGCAAGTGGTTTACACCTACCCATTGAGCCTTGCGGAGCACTCACTCAGGGTTTGGAGTCGGTATCTGGATTAAAAATCCCATGCCTCGACTGGGATCCGAACCCAGTACCTACCAGCCTGTAGACCGATGGCCTGCCGCGACGTCACCGAGGCTGGTACAATTAAGAAGAAGTCCACGGCAAAAAACAAGCAGTGGTAAAAATTCTAATATAGTCTACAGCAAACAAAAGTGTCATATATCATATCATATTATTACATATACATTGTATAATATTATTGTATCTTACATCATTTCATATATATATATATATAAATATATATGTATATGAAAATTAAAAACAAAACATCACCACTCCCACCAATCAACACACACAACAGGACATTTATTATTATCTACTGAACAGATCTGTTTTCGAAAGTTTATCTCGACTAAACAAAACATATTTAAAGTATCATATTATTTATATTTGTACCGGTACTCACAGTTTCGTTTGAGGTTTTGACAGGTGAGCAGGTTCTGACCATGTTTTAAGGGAGCACAAACCACGAGAGTGTTTCGCGAACAGCGATGTAAACATGTTTGGTAACGGTAACGAAACGGCGAGGCATAACGGCGACCCGCTATCATCGGTTCGTCTCGTGCGGGGGAGGGAATGTCTTTTTCCGGCTTCTGATTCATTCACAAAACCTTTTTCATTCACTTAGCGCACGCTTGCTCCAGATAGCGTTACGCTGCCCAAAACAGTTTAGTCAAGTATTACACACCGTCCTATCGGTAACACCGTTGTCTGTCCCACTAACTGACCAATCATTGATCAAATGACGTAAACGACATCTAGTGGGTTTTTACCTGAGTAAATATTATTCTTTATTTCCGTGACTGATGTTTCAGGACGATTTAGTGACGGCAGAAATAAGGAAGGGGCTCTGTAATACAAGTTAAAGTTTGTTTTGGTTAACGACACCATTAGAGCAGCGCACCTGACGCCGTATAACCGTAAATAAAACGTGTTGAGTGCGTCGTTGAATAAAACATTTTCTTCCTTCTTTCCATTAGATCTTTCCTATTAGATCGACTGTTCCAAATTGCGCCCAAACTCCTTCATTAAAATGCGCACCCTTTCTCTTTGGCTCAATCCTACGGGACATTCCAAATTCCACAGCACCTGATCACCTCCGCCTGCTACCGAGCACGGTCGGGCTGCTGGTGCTCCCTTGCACCGGCTAGCGCAGACGGTCCTCCCTCCTACACCCACCCCCCCAACCCCCCGCCACCACCACCACAACCACCGGTTGAGGTCGGTGCCTGTGCCCAAGATCGGCAAAGAAGGAAAAAGAAACGACGCACTCAACACATTTTATTTACGGTTATATGACGTTAGACATAGCCTATGGTTAAGGACCACACAGATATTGAGAGGAAACCCGCTGTCGCCACTTCATGGGCTACTCTTTCCGATTAGCAGCAAGGGATCTTTTATATGCACCATCCCACAGACAGGGTAGTACATACCACGGCCTTTGATATACCAGTCGTGGTGCACTGGCTGGAACGAGAAATAGCCCAATGGGGCCCACCGACGGGGATCGATACTACACCGACCGCGCATCGAGCGAACGCTGTACCACTGGGCTACGTCCCCCCCACCCCCCCCCCCCCCCACCCCAAGATAGGCGTGCGCTAGAACAGCTTGCTATGAATGTGCACGTTAAACAATCCTTCCTTCCTTCCTTTCTTCTTCCTCCTTTCCATTAGAGAATATTCATTAATTAATCATCAATCTAATTACAATTAGCTCCACTATTACATGTGGATCTAACAGCAGCCAGTTGGAGCTCATGTCCACCAATCAAAACCTTACTTGCAGAATCATGCCAGTGATTTGAAAATAATTTGAAAACATTCCGAATTATCCTGAGGGTATACGACATGTTTTATGTGAATTACGAATGCCTTATTTATACCAGTAGAACTAATTTTAATCAGATTGCTAACAACACTGCGTAGACTCCAATGTCCAAGTAACATTTCATCTGTAAATAATAATTTAAATATTGACCAATCACACTTCGCCTTTTATAACGTTATTTGGGAGCATACGAATTCTAAAAATATCAAGCGAGTCTATTTTAGTGGCCGCAGTACAGCGAACCATACCAATACGTACGGGATGGGTTATCAGTCTTCAATTTTACATTACAAATTATTTATTTATTAAAAAAAAAAAAACAACTACTAAATCAGTCTTCAGTTTTACATTACAAATTATTTATTTTATAAAATAAAACATGTTTTAAGGCATTCGTAATTCACACAATACATGTCGTATACCCTCAGGATAATTCGGAATGTTTTCAATTTATTTTTAAATCACTGGCATGATTCTGCAAGTAAGGTTTTGATTGGTAGGACATGAGCTCCAACTGGCTGCTGTTAGATCCACATGTAATAGTGGAGCTAATTTTAATTAGATTGATTAATCATCAGCTATTGGAAACTCGCTACATTTTTTTTTCCATCAGCAGCGAGGGATCTTTTATAAGCACTTTCTCCACAGACAAGCCCTTGACCAGTTTTGGTGCACTGGATGGAACCAGAAAACCACAATCAGTTGAATATATCCACTGAGGTGGTTTGATCCTGCGACGCAAGCACCTCAGGCGAGCGCTCAACCGACTGCGCTAAATCCCGCCTCCGTTCGTAATACATGTATTTGTGATTAATTTGTTTAGATGCCATATGTCTCAGAGTTATTGAGCTTTATTGAGTAGTTATTTACTAGCCCAACATTGAATATCACTAACCATGGGAGTGGGACTACCATAATCTGGAAGCCCTGTACTAGTTATTTACTAGCCCAACATTGAATATCACTAACCATGGGAGTGGGACTACCATAATCTGGAAGCCCTGTACTAGTTATTTACTAGCCCAACATTGAATACTACATAAAGTGGAAGCCCTTGTATAGTTATTTACACTAACCATGGGAGTGGGACTACCATAATCTGGAAGCCCTGTACTAGTTATTTACTAGCCCAACATTGAATATCACTAACCATGGGAGTGGGACTACCATAATCTGGAAGCCCTGTACTAGTTATTTACTAGCCCAACATTGAATATCACTAACCATGGGAGTGGGACTACCATAATCTGGAAGCCCTGAATAAATAGGCCCTATCCATAGCTGGTCTATCCCACTCTCAAGCACAGGTACCTACTGGTGTAGCATCGTTCCAGCCAGTGCACCACGACTGTTATATCAAAAACCGTGGTATGTGCTATCCTGTCTGTGCCTTTGCTACTAACTGTAATTGAAAAACAACATGTAGTGGGTTTCTTCAGAATTACCAAATGTTTGACATCCAATAGCCGATGATTAATAGATCAATGTGCTCCAGTGGTGTCATTAAAGGCATACTGTCACGGATTTAAGGACTTTATTTCTCTAAAAATTTATAATGAATGAAAATTACATTAATTTTTAGAAACCAAATCTATCTTTTGCATCACCTTAACTGAACCATGATGGAGTGAAATCCATGTCAACCCTCTCCACGATTTTAGTTTTTTAATTATGGATCATTGCCATAATTCAATTATTTGTACAAAATATTCTTAATAAGTGGAATATGGTGGTTACATAGATAGTTGAATAGAGTACATTTAGGGACAGATCCAATATATATTTTTCCAGGTAATACTTTGTTAGGCCATTTTATAGGTTAGTGGCCTGTGACAAACTTTAACTTTTATATTGGGGGGGGGGGGCGACTAATCATATTCTCTTTGAGTTGTACAGGACGACAGGTAAATATAAAAGATAGTGGAGAAATAAAAGAAGTGTGCTTGGGGGGGGGGGCATGGTCCTCGAGCCCCCTCCCCACCCTTTGGCTACGCCAGTGCAGGTACTCGTAAACAATAACCCGGGTCGGAGGGAGGGTTATAGGTGGATATAATAAATACTAATAACCACAGTATTACCCCCCCCCCCCCCCGGGGGGATATTGTGATGGGTGACCTGTGACCTGTGACGTCAATGTTGATTTTATTCCACCTTGTCTGCATGTGTCTTTTTGGTTGAATCATTTTTTGTGTAGGTTTCTAGGCGAGTTGGTTCAAGAAACGAATGAATGAATGGATGGGCCATTGATATACCAGTCGTGGTGAACTGGCTGGAACGAGAAATAGCCCAATGGGCCCACCGATGAGGATAGATCCTAAATCGAGTAAGCACTTTACTACTGAGAGACCGAGAGAGAGAGAGAGAGAGAGAGAGAGAGAGAGAGAGAGAGAGAGAGAGAGAGAGAGAGAGAGAGAGAGAGAGAGACAGACAGACAGACAGACAGAAAGACCAAGCATCCAGCGCTACGTTTACAAATATTAGGACGATCAGAAACACATTAACTATACAAGCACTGATATTCTAAACATGAAACTACATTTAGTATGTAATTCTAAATTGTGTTAGTCGGAAACATCTTACATCTCAGGACGGTCCCTTTAAATCTAAGCCCTCGTAGAAACTTCTTATTCCTAGTTCGCCTAAACACAGTCGTGGGTTAACTGGAATGGTGTAGGGTGTACCCATCAGGCCCGTAGTAACGATATCTGGATAGGGTAGTGACACAATCTCTATTGAGTGGGTCACGGCCTCTAGTGTGGGCACAGGTAATATTTTTATCTTTATTTATATTGACATAAGCGTACGAGACGAGGCGGGGGGGGGGGGGGGGGGGGAGTTTGCTAGGAGCAAATCCTCCAATTCGGGCAAAAAGGATAAAGACATTCGGACAAAATGTGCTAACTTAAGACCTTTTTACCATGTGTTTCCAGCATTCTACTCACAATATTAGTTGTAATCCATGTAAAAGTGCGTAGTGATTCGTTTGCAACCATAAAAAGCTGTTTTGCAGTAATGCTAATATGAAAAAAAATTGTTATCTAGATTCGGGCATTTTCGTTTAATTCGGACAAAAATCAGCCTGCTTCAATACACACACACACACACACACACACACACACACACACACACTCCACACTACCACCACCACCTCCCAACCCTCCACTCCCCTACAAAAATGGGATTTCGTGCGCCTATGTATATAGAGTATGACAATACATACGTACACTTTTGACCTATTTCACGACATAATAAAAAAACAAAAACAAAAATTGTTTCCTTCAGTATTAAAAAAAAAGAAAAGTTAAACGGCCTTGAAAATACTTCTTGCACAAATAAACAACTTTAGAAATTTAGCACATGACGACAGTTACGTGATGCCCCACCCCTACGTGTTGCCGGTTTTATAATAAGAATGAATGAATGAATTAATGAATGAATGTTTAACGACATCCCGGCACGAAAAATATATCGGCTATTGGGTGTCAAACTATGATAAAGGTAAATCTAAAGTGATGATCAACATCAATATAAAAATTCAATAGTTTTATAATGATAAGTGATTTTAAATGACATGGAATGCATAGCGTTCATATGATGTCCTGGCTTAATGACCTCAAAAGTATATTTCAGTAGTTCCAACCAAGTTCAATATATTCTCTCTTTTTTCTAGAAATGTAAGCAAGGTCAAATATGGAACACTTGCATCACTGTTATATGTGTATAAACATATATAATACGCAGGAATGGGAGCCAACTCTCTCTCTCTCTCTCTCTCTCTCTCTCTCTCTCTCTCTCTCTCTCTCTCTCTCTCTCCCCCTTTCTCTCTTTCTTTCTATCTCACGCAACTACCATCTAACACGCTCGCTCGCTCTCTCGCTCGCTCTCTCTCTCTCTCTCTCTCTCTCTCTCTCTCTCTCTCTCTCTCTCTCTCTCTCTCTCTCTCTCTCTCTCTCTCTCTCTCTCTCTCTGTATAGGGATTAAGGGTTATTTTGCTGACTGAATGAATGAATGAATGTTTAACGACACACCAGCATGAAAAATACATCTGTTATTGGGTGTCAAACTATGGTAATGGAAACAAATAAAGTGATGATCAACATCAATAAAAAAATCCAAGATTTAAACAAAAACACAGTGTAAAGAACTGTACAAAAATACAAATATCACAGATAGATACTGACTTTTACTCAAAATTTCAATTTTATCTCGAAGAAAACAAGGGGATTTGTGCTGTATTGGCCATTCTTAAAGAGAATGTTACACCCCTGCACCACGGTGAGGTTACAGCACGCGCAGGGGCGCGCCTTAGACATTAAAATTAAACACATTTACATAATTCTAAGCGCTAACTTTAAGGGTATTCGTTCTAACCGTCTCACCTTACGGCTATAGGTTTGTATATGCCGCCATTTTTTTGTGTTTATAAGAGTATATAATGAGAAACGTACCTTTCTGTTGCGCATTTGTGTCGACATATCCGCGTAATAAAGTGGGTTAACGCGAAGAGTGCATCCCGATCCCCAGTTGTCGGTCGGTGTACACACGATGACCGGCGACGAAAGCAATACTTCCGGTGAATCTCTCGAGACCTCGATTGATATTCGCGCGTGTGTATCCTGTCTTAGTGACGTGAAGTCACTCTTCAAAGCAGTATGCACTCATCACCACAATACACATCGACGGATCCAGAGGGGGGTCCCAGGAGCCCCGTGAAACCTTCCCCAGCCTGTTTGAAGTGCCATTCGGGGGGGGGGGGGGGGTTGGGGTTTAAATTGTGTTTTAAAATTCATCACGGACAACACTAAATTGCTTTGAAAACGTCTCTGTGTATCTATATTTCAACATTTTACGTGCTGGGGGGAGGGGGGTGCATGACGCAAAAACCTTTTACAGATCTCAATCCCTTTTGGAAACTCGGCTCTTTTGCCTTCGACAAACTCATTTTGCCTCTTTTTTTTTTACAATTTTGTGACACACACATACACACACACACACACCGCCCCCTTCCACTTAATAAAATCCTGGATCCGCCCTTGGTACAGTCATTTTGTCAAAAAGGTATGTGCAGCAGCAGAATCGAAAACAGAGCCACATTATCTTTTAGGCTAGGTTAACATTTGAAGATCCAAGTTCGCTTCGCCCTACTATTAAATATATCACTAATGTCAATTACAAACACACCTGTGATTTTAATGATCTCATGACTCTTAACGCTATCGACGGTCTATTTCCTGTGATCTTCACACTACATACATGTCTATCGTCATGTTTGTTTAATACTTTGTAACACAAACCTTTGAAGTATTCGGTTTTAAAATGGCGAGCAATACATTTTCCGTCTGACGTAGATAACGAGCATAGACGAAGGGTATATCGAAGAATGAAGTGCGACGGTACGAAAATTATTGTTAATGATCTATTCTAAATGGTTAACTAATAATAATAAATATTATATATTGAGGCTTTAAGTAACAATAACCTGCAGTTATTTTAATACTAGCAAAAGAAAGAAGTGTTTTATTTAACGACGCACTCAACACATTTTATTTACGGTTATATGGCGTCAGACATATGGTTAAGGACCACACAGATTTTGAGAGGAAACCCGCTGTCGCCACTACATGGGTTAGCAGCAAGGGATCTTTTATTTGCGCTTTCCACAGGCAGAATAGCACAAACCATGGCCTTTGTTGAACCAGTTATGGATCACTGGTTGGTGCAAGTGGTTTACACCTACCCATTGAGCCTTGCGGAGCACTCACTCAGAGTTTGGAGTCGGTATCTGGATTAAAAATCCCATGCCTTGACTAGGATCCGAACCCAGTACCTACCAGCCTGTAGACCGATGGCCTACCACGACGCCACCGAGGCCGGTTTGATACTAGCATTAACTAATATTAAAAATAATTTACTTAGCATTAACTAATGTTAGAAATAATTTACTAACGGCGCACATCTGACGGTTTGAAGTATAAGACACCGGATATCCTTATTCCGAATGTAATGTGTAACAAACGATCCCTTTAAGTAATCCTGGGGTAGATTGTTTTACGAAAATGTCCTGGCATTTGGAGAGAATGAGGACAGTGACGTCTCCAAGGGTGACTCCAGATCCAGCCAAGGGTAGATTAGACACGCAATGGGCTATCGTGTTACAAAAAATCTCTTTCTGTTTTATAATACTCCTAGAAAAACAATCATTTCAAGAACACATTCTGAGAATAAATTGATTTTTCCTCCTCCGGCACTGCCGTTAAAACCGTTTCTCTTTGCGTATGCTGTAGTAAGAGAAAAATCCACCTGTCAGAGACAATCTCTAGACTGTACTGAAACACGGCAGAAAAATAACAGAACTGCTTCATCTCATAAATGATTCTTCTTGGCCAATCCAGATCATCATGACACCGTTAACTGTCACGAAGTTTAATGTCTTGTGTAATTGGATTCGACGACGTATTCATTTGTGGCCCGTGTGCTCATAAATCAGCTATTTGTTTTAGATATCTTTATGATGGTCAAACAGCGATGTTGGTGTTTATCGTGGGGAGACCTCTACAAAATGACAGGGCTTGAAATATTGCAGAAAATAACCAGACACACGAAACGAAACACGAAGGATCCATTTATCCATAAACTGGGCAGAGTTCAGCCAGACAGGGCAGAAAGAAAGAAAGAAAAAACGGCCGCTGGTCAGGTTTATGCGCTTCGCGCTAAACCAAATGGCCACGTCGGGAACCAATCGAAATACTAGTAGTTCGCGAACGTTTGCGAAACGTTAGCTGGCTGAACTTGGGACAGGCTAAGCCTTCGCCAAAGTAGATTGGACCTCACCGGAAGCTCATTCATCAATTCTGATTAGTTGACTGTTAATCAGTTATTTATCAGTTATATGCTTTTGCACTGATTGATATTTTAGTGCGGGCCGGGCCGGGCCGGGCCGACTAAGACCGACAAAACATCGTAGTTGCATTATTAATAATCGGTTCGTATCTCACGTGCAAAATGGCGGGAAATAAATCTCTTTAACACTCAATGTAGTCAGTTTAAAGTTTGTTTTGTTTAACGACACCACTAGAGCATTTTGCTTTATTAATCATAGGCTATTGGATGTCAGACATTTTGGTAATTTTGACATGTAGTCCTAGAAAGGAAACCCGCTATATTTTGTTTCCATTAGTAGCAAGTCATCTTTTATATGCCCTATCCCACAGAGAGGATAGCACATGCCACGGCTTTTGATATACCAGTCATGTTGCACTGATTGATACCAGAAATAACCCAACAGGCCCAACGACGAGGATCGATCCTAGACCACTGAATTCAGGTCGGCTGGTATTCCCAAAGACTTGTTATTGCCAGATTATATTTCCGAATATGCCCGATTAATTACGACTATTCCCGACTAGCCCCGACTAGCTATGGATAACCCCCACTGGCTACAAATACCCCCTGACTGTATATCAATATTATACATGCAAACGTACACGTACACGTCTTAATTTGTGCGTAGGGTACACCGCATTTCGAGCGGTGAACCTAGGAACAATGTATAAGAACCGTTGGACAGCACATACCACATACCACTGCCTGGAATGTAAGATATTAATGTTACCACACCAGCCTCGGTGGTGTCGTGGTTAAGCCATCGGACATAAGGCTGATAGGTTCTGGGTTCGCAGCCCGGTACTGGCTCCCACCCAGAGCGAGTTTTAACGACTCGGTGGGTAGGTGTAGGATCACTACACCTTCTTCTCTTTCACTAACCACTAACAACTAGCCACCTGTCCTTGACAAAAAGCCCAGATAGCTGAGGTGTGTGCCCAGGACAGCGTGCTTGAACCTTAATTGGATATAAGCACGAACATATGTTGAAACGATATTTTTTTTTTTTTTACCACAATGAGATAGACCCTTACAACTTATCGAACAAAAGGCGAGCGTTCTACCCAATGAGCTACATTCCGATTCCAGGGAATTTAATCAGAGAAGAAGAAAACACACACCGCTTTCCTCATAAGTGTACGAGATGGGGGGGGGGGGGGGGGGGGGGTCATCCAGATTCAGGCATTTTCGTTTAACATTGACACATAAACACCCTACAAAAATGGGAGCCCGTGCGCATATGTCTTTCTTCATTCTATAAGTCTCAAAAAGAAGACCACAGTGTGCAGGGATTCCAGATTATGGTAGCCCCACTCCCATGGCTAGTGATATTCAATGTTGGGCTAGTAAATAAATACTATTGCCATGCCCGACGGGGCTTCTAGATTAGGGGTAGCCCCACTCTCATGGCTAGTGATATTCAATGTTAAGCTAGTAAATAACTACTATCGCCGTGCCTGACGGCTAGTGAAAAAAAAGTTGTCAAATGCTGCATTTAAGTCTATTTTGTAAATTTGAATATCCTGCCTCCACCCCCAAACCCCAATCTTAAGGGTTTTTTTAAAGCTTTATCTCCCTCTTTAGGTGACATAATGATCGGATTATTACTATTAGTAAAATTGAATTAACTTAAAAGTAAAGTAGGGCAAGTACATTTTTTATTGTGGCTAGTAAAATTTTTAAATCACTGATCCCATGGCTAGTGGGTTTTTAAACGTGGCTCGTACATTGTTTAAATCACTGATCCCATGGCTAGTGGGTTTTATAAACGTTCTAGAAGCCGTGGAAATCACGAGAAAGATTGGTTAATTATTTCATCTCATTACTGGCAAGACACGAAACCCAAGGTCGAGAAACACGTTGCCCACACAGCAATGCCGGGAATGTGTCTCAAAACACAATTGGTGATAAGTTCCTTTGTTCCGTGTTTTATCTGGAGTCGCCTCACATACACTATTGTTATGTGTCAAGTTCGGGAAAACATACTTTGCAGTCAGATATTACTGAATATCTATGTTTAAAGGTGCACAGTCTTCTTGAAAATCAAACACAGTAAAACACACAAAATACATAAACACACACAAAACACACACACACACACACACACACACACACACACACACACTTTATATCTCTGTCTGTCTCTCTCTCTCTCTCTCTCTCTCTCTCTCTCTCTCTCTCTCTCTCACGCACGCACGCACGCACGCACATACATACACACACACATACCCATACCCCCCCCCCCCCCCCCCACACACACACACTGCTTTTTATCCTTGATTAAAACCTAAAGGTGTATACGTTAATATAATTCACATAACCGAATAATCGGTTACCTAAGACTTTGAAATATTGTCGCCTTAACTTAAAACCATTGAAAAAAAAAGTACCCGTGGTATTTTGTTGGTACATCTCAGTCATGTACCAAATGGTTGAATCCAAACAAACAATTATTTACAAAGAACAGTACGATTCAATCAAATAATTCGTTAGTCACAATCGCAAGTATCGGTATCAATAACCGTGCCATTCTGATAAAGTAATCAATCAGCCGTTTTCCTTTCATTGTATCATAAAAGAACTAGATCGTGGCTTAAAATGCAGGTTTGCTCGATGGTGAATACACTGTCTAAGAGTTTAAGACACAACATTCTAGCAAGTAATATAACGGTACACTATACTGAAGGCGTCGGGTTCGAATCCCGGTGTTTAAAAATGATTTTGTATTGACGTAATACTGATTCAACTCTTTGGATACAGGCTTTGGCAAGTGGGTGCTCTCTATAAATTCTAGAAAATATAAATTTGCACCCTAGTTTCAACCCGTGAAAATTAACACCAAGTTTAATTAATCTACAAACCTGCAACACATTTGAATAAAGTTACATTTGAGTGAAACATGAGTCTGTGACTTTGAAATGGCGAAATGACCTCTAAAAATAGACTAAAACTCGACTCCATAACTGTTATTTCTCAGACGCACGTGCGTTTTTAAAAATATGAGAAATGCATTTTGTGATATTAAAATCACCAGGATTACCAAAAACACTTCGAATGTACGGAAATGGATAATCTAAACAATAAAATCTAAGTAAAGTATGATTTCATTTACCAAAAACGGCTCTAATAGTAAAAAAATATGCCTTAGTGTTTAAAAACTAGGGTATGTCCCTTTAACAGGGCAGGTGTAAGAATATTATCTATGTCATGTCAAAAATTGAAAATCGTTATTTGTGAGAGGTAGCTAGAATGAATTTGGGAAAATAGTAAGGTCACCCTAGTGACCTAGGTAAGTGGCTGTTTGTGGAGGTAAGAAATGAAAGTTGTTGAGAGGAATATTCCTGTCAAACGCTCAGCAAATAATCTTTTATATACACTTTTTTTCAAAGACAGAATAATTTTACCACGGCTTTTGATATACCAGTCGTGCAGTAATGATTGAGACGATGGGGGGGGGGGGGGGGTAGCTTAGACGGTAGTGCTCGCTTGTTGTGCTTAGGTTGTAGGATAAAAAAAAAAAAACCCTTGGCTGTCACATTCTCTGATCGCTTTTCCCCATTTTCAACCAGAGCACTACGACTGGTATATCAACAGTGATGGTTTGTAGTGACAGTGTTCGCCCTAACGAGAAAGGAAAGAAGGAAGTAATGTTTTATTTAACGAGGCACTCAACACTTTTTAATTACAGGTTTATGGCGTCGGACATATGGTTAAGGACCACACAGATAATGAGAGAGGAAACCCGTTGCTGCAACACCATGGGCTACTTTTTTCGATTAGCAGCAACGACACCTTTATATGCAGCATTCCACAGACAGGATAGTACATACCACGGGTTTTCTTATCTCAGTTGTGTGGAGTACTGGCTGGAACGATAAATAACCCAATCGGCCTACAGACGGGATCGATCCCAGACCGACCGCGCACTAGTCTAGCTCTTTACCGCTGGGTTACCTCCCGCTCCTCACAATAAGTCGTTAAAATGCTCAAAGAAAAAATTCTGTTTCATCCTGCTTTTATCTTCTTTTTGTAATCAGAGTCGTGTGTTTGTAATTATCTAATTTAATTTCAAGAGGAAAATTATTTCTTCTTCTTTTCTTTTTTTTTAATTCATCACGTCAGAGCTCGAATCATCGGAAGCGAGGATTTTTTTTTTTTTTTTTTTTTTTTTAATTCGCTTCCTTTATGTTTTACGTCATACAGTACAGTACAAAACGTCATTTAAGAATTAATGAAGCAAAAAATGGCATTCTTGTAAAGTTTTTCTGTTATATAAAGATGAACTGGAATTCCAGATCTCGAAAGATATTACAGCAGAATGAAGTTTGACATTGGCGGATTGAGAAGCGGGTTCCTATGACCCCCTCCCGCCTTGCTCGTTTGAAGTCACGACCTATGTAGTGATTTTCTTATAGATAGATATATAGATAGATAGATAGATAGATAGAGATATATAGATATAGATATATATATATATATATATATATATATATATATATATATATATATATATATATATATATATATATATATAGATAGATGGATATAGATAGATATATATATATATATATATATATATATATATATATATATACGCCATATAACCGTAAATAAAATGTGTTGAGTGCGTCGTTAAATAAAACATTTCCTTCCTTCCTGATATTCTAAACAGTGAACTATATTTAGTTTTTAATTTCAGTCATTTAAAGAATAATTATGTTAATCGGAACCATTTTAACAGTGGCTAGTAGCGGCAACACACTCAAAACTCTCTTTAATTAGCTTTTAGGGGCTACAAAGTGTCTCTGCAGCGCTTTGCAAGTATACTATTATAATGCGGCCATTTATTGCTTGTAAACCGATTTGTTGTTTCTCGCGCATCCGGAAATCGTCTGCCTCTAAACAGTTACATGCACGTGAGGTCAAACCGCAGGTATGTAAGGTTTTAAGACCATCCTCGACACGATCATTAAAAGCACCCGCACTAGTTTATTAGGCTGGGCAAAATATTTTCCTATACGATAGCTTTTTTACTAATAAACTGCACATGTTTCAGGCCTGGTGCTTATAAAAGTTCTACTCTAGACTGGAGACTCTAATAGAGTCTGAGACACTAATGTCATGGTAACGCCATACAAACTGTATGCGTGTGACGTCATTAAAGATTTATGAGCACGGGCCCTGATACAAATTCTTGCTTATTACGTGATCAATTTTAGCAAACAGCAACGGGCTTCTGGCCACGCGCTTCTGGCCGTCTTCAATAGTTTTACTGGCTCCAACATTAAAACTTTCGTTTTGTTTAACGACATCACTAGAGCACATTGATTTATTAATAATCGGCTATTGGATGTCAAACATTTGGTAGCCTAATTTTGACATATAGTCTTAGAGAAAAAACCCGATACATTTTCCCATTAGTAGCAAGGGGTCTTTTATATACACCATACCACAGTTAGGATAGCATATGCCACGGCCATTAATATGCCAGTCGTGATTCACTGGCTGGAATGAGAAATAGCCCAATGGGCCAACGACGGGGATCGATCCCACAGCGACCGCGCATCAGGCTACCGCTTTACCGCTGGGCTACTTCCCGCCCCCTACTGGTTCCAGATGCATTTTATACAAAACAGGAACGGTATGATTAAAATCTCGAGTATCAGAATCAGTGACTTTGATATCATTCAAATGGCCTCGGTGGCGTCGTGGCAGGTCATCGGTCTACAGGCTGGTAGGTAGGCCTACTGGGTTCGGATCCCAGTCGAGGCATGGGATTTTTAATCCAGATACCGACTCCAAACCCTGAGTGAGAGCAAGGCTCAGTGGGTAGGTGTAAACCACTTGCACCGACCAGTGATCCATAACTGGTTCAACAAAGGCCATGGTTTGTGCTATCCTGCCTGTGGGAAGCGCAAATAAAAGATCCCTTGCTGCCAATCGGAAGAGTAGCCCATGTAGTGGCGGCAGCGGGTTTTCTCTCAAAATCTGTGTGGTCCTTAACCATATGTCTGACGCCATATAACCGTAAGTAAAATGTGTTGAGTGTGTCGTTAAATAAAACAGTTCTTTCTTTCTTGATATCATTCAGCGCCTAATATACAATCCCATTCTGCTAATAGAGATAATTAACATTGGCTTGTTTCTGAATGTTGGAATGCGAAAGACTCCAACCCACCCCCGTATTCCGGTTGCACACTAACATTAATTTTACGTTTACATGCATTTCAGTGCAAGTGGGGGCGGGACGTAGCCCAGTGGTAAAGCGCTCGCTTGATGTGCGGTCGGATTAGGATCGATTCCCGTACGTGGGCCCACTGGGCTGTTTCTCGTTCCAGCCAGTGCACCGAGACTAGTATTTATAAAGGCTGTGGTATGTGATATCCTATCTATGGGGTGGTAGATATAAATGGTTACTAATGGGAAAATGTAGCGGGTTTCCTCTCTGAGACCATATGTTAAAATTATCAAATGTTTGACATCCAATAGCCGATGATGCATATATCAATGTTCTCTAGTGGTGTCGTTAAACAAAAACAAAATAACTTTTAATGCAAATGCTATATGTCAGAATATATTTTATGCCAATTGTTACATTAACCTGAAGAATGTGTCACTGCAATTTTACAATGACTGTAACTGAGATACTATACAAATATATTCAAAATATATTGACCACAAATATTTTGAGTTGCCTTCTCATTTACTGACAGTGGTAATAAAAACAACAAATCGCTTCAAAAGTCTGGCTAATTATAATATATATATATATATATATATATATATATATATATATATATATATATATATATATATATATATATATATCAAAGGAAGGAAGGAAATGTTTTATTTAACGACGCACTCAACACATTTTTATTTACGGTTATATGGCGTCAGACATAGCGTTAAGGACCACACAGATATTGAGGAAGGAAACCAGCTGACGTCATTTCATGGGCTACTCTTTTCGATTAGCAGCAAAGGATCTTTTATATGCACCATCCCACAGACAGGATAGCACATACCACGGCCTTTGATATACCAGTCGTGGTGCACTGGACAGAACGAGAAATAGCCCAATGGGTCCACCGACGGGGTTCGATCCTAGACCGACCGCGCATCAAGCGAACGCTTTACCACTGGGCTACGTCCCGCCCCTAAATATCAAAGGTTAATCTACTCAGTTGATAGTGCTCTCGTTTGGGGAGCTTGAGTCGTGGGGCTCGAACCACCTCGAGTGACATATTGGGGTTTTCACCCTTCCCAACCCAGTGCCCCCACAACTGGTCTATCAAAGGCCGTGGTATGTGCTGCCCTATCTAGGGGAAAGTGTATATACAAGATCCTTTGCTACTAATATGGAAAGATGTACCGGGTTTCCTCTTTTCCACAAACAGGACAGCACATACCACATTTGATATACCAGTCGTGGAGCATTGCTTGGGTCAGATAGGGCAGGACGTAGCTCAGTGGTGTGCGGTGTATATAAAAGATCCTTTGCTACTAATGGGAAGAGAGAGCGAGAGAGAGAGAGAGAGAGTCTTGGCATGATTAACAGAGCATGCTATGTTATAACTCTGAACATTTCAACGTGTAATCGTAGTATTCAATAAAAAAAATTCCCCATATATACTCAACTCCACTGGAAACGCATCACCCAGTTTTTAGTTGTTATTAGTATCACATATGTGAAGTTCCTGTAAAACACAATAACCCTGACCCGTATATATATATATATACTCTTCAAAAAAAGAAACGCAAAAGGGTACAAATGGGTTATAACTCCGATTTTATGTTTCCTACCGGTTCATGCTTTGTGAATATAAGGTCATTGCATGTCCCAAACACATTCCCACGGTTACATTCGATAAAACGCAGCTACTGTACAATAAAGTTCCAAAATGTGAATATCCGCAAAAACGCAGCCACGTGCAAACCATGTCACCACTGCACGTGCGTTGTCTGCACGTGCAACATGAACACCGATAGTATAAAAGTGCAGGGTGTTCGCTTGCCTGGCCTCTGTATCTGGCCGACAGTTGACAATCCAGGACATGCCACGTCTCAGTGAACCGCAGAGAAACAATGCCATCGGCCGACTAGACGCAGGCGAATCCAGAACGGCCGTTGCCAGGGCATTCCATGTGTCCCCAAGCACCATCTCCAGACTGTGGGACCGTTACCAGCAACATGGATCAACACGTGATCTCCCTAGATCCGGTCGACCACGGGTCACTACCCCCGGGCAGGACCGCTACATCCGGGTACGCCACCTTCGGAAACGATTGACTACTGCCACCTCCACAGCCGCAGCAATACCAGGTTTGCGCAGGATATCCGACCAGACCGTACGGAACCGCCTACGTGAGGTAGGAATTCGTGCCAGACGTCCAGTTCGAGGTGTCATCTTAACACCACAACACCGTCGACTCCGACTGCAGTGGTGCCAGATTCATCGACAATGGCCTCAACTGCGATGGAGACAGGTGTGGTTCAGTGACGAGTCCCGATTTCTGCTCCGACGTCATGATGGAAGATGTCGCGTGTATAGGCGTCGTGGTGAACGTTATGCGGCAAACTGCGTGCAGGAAGTGGACAGATTCGGCGGGGGTAGTGTCATGGTGTGGGCAGCCATCTCACACACTGGCAGAACTGACCTGGTCCACGTGCAGGGCAACCTGAATGCACAGGGCTACATTGACCAGATCCTCCGGCCAAACATCGTTCCAGTTATGGCCAACGCCAACGCAGTGTTCCAACATGACAACGCCAGGCCTCACACAGCACGTCTCACAACGGCTTTCCTACAGAACAACAACATTAATGTCCTTCCTTGGCCATCGATATCACCGGATTTGAACCCAATTGAGTTTCTATGGGACGAGTTGGACCGACGGCTCCGACAGCGACAACCACAGCCCCAGACCCTGCCCGAGCTGGCAGCAGCCTTGCAGGCCGAGTGGGCCACCATCCCCCGGGACGTCATCCGTACTCTGGTTGCTTCAATGGGCAGGCGGTGCCAGGCAGTTGTCAACACACGCGGAGGCCACACCCGGTATTGACTCCAGATGACCTTGACCTTGGTGGTGTGTCCTATCACTTACTCACAATGGACTAGAGTGAACTGTGAACAATCCTGCAACATTTGGTAATTACCCGGATTCACCATTCAATAATTAAATCAATTCTCCAAATGTTACGACAATGTGGTTTTGCGTTTCTTCTTTTGAAGAGTATATATAAAAAAAATGCTATTATTTCTTGCCTACCAGAATATATCCAGCTATACTGAATCAGTTTAATATCTTCTCGTATTTTTTTTTTTATATAACTACAAACCTAACTGGTGCGTTTTCAATGGACTTCAGTATATTACCAAGAGGTATACATAAATATGTACAAGCTAAACAGTATAGTTTGTTTTATGTGTCTACGTCTATGTGCGCGAGCGTGTTTTGGGGGTCTTGTTACTTTAGTTGGGGTTTTTTCTTCTTTATTTGCGTGTTGCTTGTTATTTTTGTATGTGTTGGCAGAGGCGGATCCGGGGGGGGGGGGGGGGAAGGGGCCCGCCCCGCCCCCCTAAATTTTACGACAGCTATAATTTTATTATATATTATTTTTCATTGTTTACAATCCCCGTCCAAACCTCCCCTCAAAGGTTCCCTTGACATTCCGTCTCATGTCATCCCCAAATGGATTGTCTGGTTCCGCCACTGGTATGTATTGGGTTGGAGGATGAAAATACTACAATTATGTAACATGAACCCTGTTTTTCGTGGATCAGACCGTAGGAACGAAATGGGGTGGGGGTCATAACCTCAAGTGGGTGGTTACAGTCTCTATAATGGGAGCACGAGCCATTCTCTTTTCCTTTGTAGAGTTGGACAAAAAAACCCTAACATTTTCGTCTTCAAGTGAGGGGTGACAGCCACCACCGCCCCCCCCCCCCCCCCCACCTCCCCCCTCCGGTTTCTATGGGCCTAATAACTCGTGACTAACATCGTGACTGTATCATCTATATTTTCATCTGGGTTTTTGTTTTGGTTTTTTTTTACTAGATTTATCACGTAACAGGGATAATTATCAACGACTCAACGCGGAATGCCTGACTAACAATGTTAGTGTTTGGCAGTAACTTTTAACATTTGCACGCGCTGTTTTTGTTTACATAGTATCGGCTAAACGTGTTAGTCATAAGTAGACTTTTGTTTTGGGGGGTTTTTATGTACATAAACATGCTTGTTATTATTGTTGTTGGAGAGTGGAATCCGTGATAATTCTGACACGTAATCTTCATAAGAAACCCGCTACATTTTGTTCATTAGTAGTAAGGGATATGTTTTGTTATGCACTTTCCCACATGTACCACGGTTTTTGATATACCAGTCGCGAGGCACGGGTTGGAACGACAAAATACCAATGAATGGGCTCACTGAGGGGGTTCAGTTCAGTGACCAAACACCGGCCTCGGTGGTGTCGTTGTTAAGTCATCGGGCATAACGCTGGTAGGTACAGGGTTCGCAGCCCGGTACCGGCTCTCACCCATGGAGAGTTTTACCGACTCAATGGGTAGGTGTATGACCACTAAACCCTCTTCTCTCTCACTAACTACCAACCACTAACAACTAACCCATCGTCCTGGACAGACAGCCCAGATAGCGGAGGTGTGTGCCCAGGACAGCGTGCTTGAACCTTAATTGGATATAAGCACGAAAATAAATTGAAGAATGAAAGAAAGAAAGAAAGAAAGAAAGAAAGTGACAAAAAGTCTCAAGCGAGCACTCTACCGACTGGTCTAGTTCCCGCCCCATAATAAGTGAGATTTTAAATTAACATGTTAGTATTTATTACTATTTATTTATTATTCCGAGGAAACCCGATACGTTTCCTTTACTGGCTAGAACTCTTTTACATGCACTTTTTAACAGACATGACAGCACATACCACGGTGTTTGATATACTGGGGCCCTGGTTAGGACGGGAAAACCCAAAGTGTCCGCCGAGGAGGTTCGATACTACGGTCTATGAGCTTCAGTCGTGCCCTCTACCGTCTGAGCTAAATGGCAATACTGGATCAAAGCCAAACTGAGTGAAAGGCGCCGTTGGGACGTGTATACAGTTAAAAAAAAGATTAGCAGCAAGAGCTCCTTTATAGATATATATTTCCCCACACACGGAATAACACATACCATGATAGTATCTTATGCGTCCGTTAGAAGGCATGGGTTGGAACGGGAAAATACATCAGTGTTTGAGAAGGGGTGTCGATTTTACGATATACTGCAACCTCAGGCGATCATTTTTCATTGAGTAACATCTTGCTCCAAAATCATAATATGTTAAAGTCACAGATCCTAGTTACAACCCGCATTTAAGTTGATCTTAGGGCTAAGATCGCTTCGTGGAACGGGGCCCTGCAACACACTTGGAGAAAGTTACAATATAGAGAAACGCGAGTCTGTGATGTTGAACCAGGGAAATACTCTTTTTAAAAAAATAGGTTAGAGACATTACTTCTCAGTGGTACGTGCGTTTTGAAAACAATACGAAAAATGCATTTCGTGGTATTAGAAATACCGGGATGACCAGAAACACTTCAGATGTACGGAAATAGATAATCTAAACAATAAAATGTAAGTAATGTTTGATTTCAGTTATCAAAAAACGCTTCTAATAGTTAAAAATACGCCGTAGGGTTTGAAAACTAGCGTCTGTCGCTTTAAAGCATCTTAAGAACAGAACAGAACAGAACTTCATTTTCTTCCTTCAAAGCCACCATCTGGTGGCATCAGAGGAGTACATTATATAAATTATATATACATATACACGCATACGTTAAGTGACAAGTGTTTATAACACACAAATAAGTAGTCCAAGGTACCATCCCATAGTATGGTACACTACATTTCGTACCTTGCCATATTTACCCGCATAAACCCATTCGTAATTGGCCTCATTTCATTGGTTCCCTGTGGGCAAATGTGGGCTAATCGTGTAGCTTGTTACATATTTCTTTGCTACTACAAACAAACATGACCGTTTCCATGGAAACGTGTCGTCGTCTTTGCCACGATATTTGCACCAAAAGACAACGCAAATCCATATTTATCCAGACATTCCCCGTATTTGCCCAGTTATCAGAAGTATTAGAATACATTTTAAACCGTGCTCATATAATATATCATTATAGATGGGGGCAGCCATATTTGTTTCTTGTCCAATGTTAAGCACACTGTTATTGGTCAGTTATGATAATCATGCAAATGACATAGTATTATAATCGTTGTTTTATATTTATTTACGACAGAATGCCACTAATAGTCGGTTTATGCGTGTAAATATGTCAAAGTACGAAATGCACTATTTCATAAGGAATGGTGCATGGCTTGCGAAGATGATGATAAAGGGACTATTAGTCTACCAGTTGCATGTAATAGCGACTTAGCAAAAACGTGTTTATTATTGTTCGCATGTTCGAAACCTTCGTGGTATGTGAGCATGTTAAACTAGTTTCCTATTCCTATTATTGTTATATAAAAATATTTAAATATATACCTATAGCATAGTGTGCAAACACTACACATGCGCACACATGTATAACAGTTTCTGACTGCATTATGGGCCTGTGGCCTTTATACTGAATAAAAAAAACTTTACTTGTCTTGTATTATTATTGTGCAAGTATTGTTTACTTTCATTACACAATCATGCATGCACATAAAAATATACAAACAAATAGTTTCATTTACCGGTTGTGGAAAAACAAAATGAATTCATATACAAATTAAACAATGGGATAACTATCTGCTAAGAGGTCAGCTGAAAAAATTAAAAATGGAGGCCAAAGTAGGCTAAAGGTCTACAGAGGAGGGGAGTTGAAAATCATTCATCTAGAAAATGTGGATTTTTCTCTGTAGGTTACTTTTTCAACTTTATGTTTGTAAAGTTTGTTTAATTAATTAATCATCGACTGTTGGATGGCACCCATTTGGTAATTCTGACATCAGAGGAAACCCGCTACATTTTCTAATGCAGAAAGGGGTCATTTATATGCACTTTCCTACAGACAGGAAAGCACATACCACGACCTTTGACCAGTTGTGGTGCACTGGATGGAACGAGAAAAAAAATCCAGTCAGGTTAATGGATCCACCGAAGTGGTTCGAACCTGCGACACAAGAACCTCAAGCGAGCATTCAACCGACTCATCTAAATCCCGCCCCTAGCATTCTTAGGAAAACCACTGTTTACGTCCAGTGACGGCACATTACAATTTTGATAGTCTCAACTTAGGGTAATTATGCAAAGGTTGTGTTTGCGATCGATTAATTTGCAGTTATGTATCACAAATAACAGTGTAAAAATAGCCATGCATGGCACTTTCTGATATAATAATAATGCACCTTTAAAATGTTAAACTCGTTATTCGTCGTGTATTGTTAGTGCCGGTGACCCTGTTGTCGACCTACCTGTACAACTGTGACGGGGTACTCTGCGCATGACAGCTTCGAGGTATCCTCACATACTTCGAATTTCCCACCTCAGTAAGTGTTAATTTCACCCACTTGGGTGTTACCTTTTCAATAACACGCCTATCCCATTTCCAACAAACAATTTACGAGGACAAGTGGCATCTATTCTTTGGAGAAGACAACCGCTAATTTGTTTTGTTACATTAGAACGCATGTCTGACGTCACACGGACGTGAACACGTGGCTGTATCGCCAAACTAGATAAAAGTGACGTCATAGCGTAAATCCAATCGAGATAATATTACAGAGATTATTACCTCAGCATGGGTGTCGTACGAAATTTATTAAACGAGTTAGCAAACTGTTTTATATCCCAAGAAAGCCAATAAGTGTTTCATTTAACAGAAAACAAAAGTACATAGAAATAATATATGTATCAATCATGCGTTTAGGCAGTGGCGTAGTGAGGTGGGGGGGGGGGGGGGGGGGGGGGGGGGGGGGGAGCGCACGGGGACAATGTCCCCCTCTCTCCCAGTCAATCCTTCTTTTCTTTTTTTTCTTTTTTTTACTGTATTAAATTTTATAAAATCATACATACATACAGAGTGTGGGCCCCCCCCCCCCCCCAACCCTCCCCCATAGTGGGTTGAGTGCTTGCTTGAGCTGCTTGCGTCGCAGGGTCGAACCACTTCTGTGAATATATTCAATTCATTGGGCTTTTTTGTTGTTGTGGTTGTTGTTGTTGTTGTTGTTCCAATCAGTGCCCCACAACTGGACAAAGGCCGTGGTATGTGCTTTCCTGTCTGTGGGGAAAGTTATTATAAAAGATCATTTGCTGGAAAAAATTTAGCGGGTTTCCTCTGTGTCAGAATTACGAAATGTTTGACATCCAATAGCCGACGATTAATTGATCATTGTGCTCTAGTGGTGTCGTTAAACGAAAACAAACTTTAAACAATAGAGCAGTCATGATATAGTCAAAACACCATTGAGACTTTACCTGGTAGAGATACGATTTTGAAAGTGTTAATAGCTTTGTCATTCAGATTTAGTTTTTCCTGTTTTTCCTCTCTTCTATTGGGTTAGTTGTTAGTAATTAGTGAGAGAAGACGACGTAGTGGTCTTACTCATACCCATTGAGTCGTTAAAACTTGCTTTGGGTGTGGGAGCCGGTACCGGGCTGCGAACCCTGTACCTACCAGCCTTATGTCCGATGGCTTAACCACAGCACCACCGTGGTCGGTTCTGAATCATTAGTACTCTTCCCGTACTATAACTCATCTCGTCTGTAACACACCCCTTCTCAATCTGTTTTCAATCTTCCGTGACGAAAAGAAGGGCGAGATATACGCTTCCGTTTCGACAATGTTTGCATTATTTATTGGCCTCAGCAATAAGCGATTCCTACTATGTGCGGGGAAGACAAATGAGATGGAGAAGAAAGAAAAAAAAAAACGTTTTGTGTTTTGTCAGCAGGTGTGTAAAATGGATTACGAAGAAGCTGCCTGGACTTTGACCTTTCGAGAACAGACAAATCAGAATCTTGCGATTCCCACACCGCGCGGAGGAATACATTGAAACAGTGGCAGATTTAGAACGGGTCATGGAGTGTATGATTTGTTTGGCCTCGGCTGTGTCGTGGTTAAGTCATCGGACATCAGGCTGGTAGGTACTGGGTTCGCAGCCCGGTACCGCCCTTCACCCAGAGCCAGTTTTAACGACTCATTGGGTAGGTGTAATACCACAGACAGCCCAGATAGCTGAAGTGTGTGCCCAAGACAGCGTGTTTGAACCTTAATTGGATATAAGAACGAAAATAAGATGAAATGAAAGTGAATGATCTGTTTGGCCTTACGCCATGTCATGTCTTGGACAAATCAGCTAGGACATTTATAGGATGTTCATATTTACTATAGAATTTTATCGATTGCTACATACCATTCCCCGCAATGTGCACATTATATTATTTTATATATAAATATTTATGTATGCCTACAAAATGTATATTTTTTTGGCGAAAATAAACATGTGTAATGTGTAGATACCATTTATGTCACAACGAGTTGTTTTAAAATGTATTTCTTACACACCCGTTGGTGAGAACACCATGCGTTATTTTTGATAATGCATGGGTTGTTAACACACGAATGTGTATTAACAATTTCATGACATACGACTGGCTGCTCCTAGGTGATGACCAGGTCACCAGTGCCAAGCAGCCAGTGAAAAGCAACACGGTGGAAATAGATTACATTGTGACGTATAGTTAACCTGACAATCATGTGTCTGTGACGTGTAAGTTCGCTACAAACGCAACGGCTGTAAATAACTTTTAGTCCAAAAAGATGTTAAAACCTGGTATTTGCGGATATGTAAGAAATAGAATAATACATTCGTGTCCGTTAGATACCATTTATCTCACAACTCGTTGTTTAAAAACGTATCAAACTCGCTTTCGCTCGTTAGATACATTTTAAAACAACTCGCTGTGAGATAAATGGTATTTAACGGTCACTCATGTATTATTCTTTATCTAACGAGCGAAAGCGGGTTTGATACGTTTTTAAGCAACGAGTTGTGAGATAAATAGTATCTAACGAGCGAAAGCGAGTTTGATACGTTTTTAAGCAACGAGTTGTGAGATAAATAGTATCTAACGGACACGAATATATTAAGACTGACGTGCTTGAACCTTCAATGGATGTAATCATGTGTCAAATGGTTGGGTAATTTATCAGAGCCGTACCTATCAGGGCGGGGGGGGGGGGGGGCGAAGGAACGGAATCTGGGGTAGGGGCACAATATCGTGTGTGTGTGTGTGTGTTGGTAGGGGGGGGGGTGGCACAGTCTTAAGTGGCGGTATAAGTCTGATTGTTATCTTTATATATACTCTTCAAAAAAAGTAGGGGAACCTAAAATATTAATGTTATACGTTTTGACCACAAACATCCTAGTAAAGAACGTTCAGGTGGTTTATCAACACACCGAAACACATTCCATAGTTTGCACATGCACCATGCAGTTGCCCCGTACACGTGCGTGGGGTGTCATTCTCGATTTTGACAATTTCCAGGAAGGTCCTGTAATCACTTTGGAACATTATTTCTGTCAATCCTTTTCATTCTGTTGATCATACAGTTGTTATTGTTTTGTTTTTAGTCATTTTTATTGTTTGAATTTGCGATTTTAATACTGATAAAAAAACGTCAACTTTCAAATTTCACTTTTGACCCCAATCGTCCTTCAAGATCTTTAGTGGTCATAAAACCTACTGTAATACTAAACTTCCGGTTGTAATGTTTGCCCAATTAATTCACTATTATCATATAACCATTCCCCACAGCTAACATACCTTACAATTATGGCAATTGTAAATTCTTATTAGAGTTCCTCTACTTTTTTGAAGAGTATAGAACAGGATAAACAAAATAGAAAAAAACGTCCATTTTCGTCATCAAGTGGTGGGAATAGGACCCCGGACCCCCGCCTTTTTTTCTTTGGGTCTTGGGCGTCAAGGGACAGTTGCACCAGCACGAATTACGAAAAGGTACCCATGTGTTTACTTGTAGCATAGGAAATGTTACATTCTGATTATCGTCTGTTAAATTTAAAACATTGGGAGAGCTAAACTCTTTCCAGACGTTTTATATATCTAGGATGTCCAGCGGTGCATTGTATTATTAATTTAAATCGCCCCTGCTTGGCTGTTAGCCCGAGTACATTTCATTGTAAGAGAACTAGACGGACATTTGGACAAGACAACAACAACAACAACAACAACAACAACAACAAAAATGTTTTATTTAACGACGCACTCAACACATTTTATTTACGGTTACATGGCGTCAGACATATGGTTAAGGACCACACAGATATATAGAAAGATAAACCTGCTGTCGGCATTTCATAGGCTACTCTTTTCGATTAGCAGCAAGGGATCTTTTATATGTACCATCCCACAGACAGGATAGTACATACCACGGCCTTTGTTACACCAGTTGTGGAGCACTGGTTGGAACGAGAAATAGCCCAATGGGGCCACTGAAGGGGATTGATCCTAAACCGACCGCGTTGGACGAGCGTCATAACCGTCCAAATGTTCGTCTAGTTCTCTTACAGTCAGAGTACTTGCGCTAACTGGTTGTATGCTACACATTGCTATTATAAATCATGGCGTATTCACGCACCTATAAATATTAGGGCTGTACATCGCTTAAAATAAATTGGGGGGGGGGGGGGGGTCCAATAAAAAAGGAATCTGGCCAAAGGGTATTGATAAAAAGAGTATTTTTAAACAAAAAATATCCCCACCAGCCATCTCTAGGTTTGTCCCTGACTATAATGGCTATCGATATCCTTACACGCGTCAAGATTGTAAGGTGTTTGCTAATACATCATATGAACGTGACCAGACAGATAATAATGTGTGCGTACTTAGCACCGTGGGTTATTGCTTGTACTTAACACTACAAGTGTTTTCTTTGACACACACCGCGTTTTCACTGGCTGTCGAGGAAACCGGCTTCGGTGGCGCAGTGGTTAAGCCATCGGACTACAGGCTGGAAGGTACAGGGTTCGCAGCTCGGTACCGACTCCAACCCAGAGCGAGTTCTTAAGGGCTCAATGGGTAGGTGTTAGGACCACTACACCCTCTTCTCTCTCATTAATCACTAACAACTAACCCACTGTCCTGGAGAGACAGCCCAGATAGCTGAGGTGTTTGCCCAGGACAGCGTGATTGAACCGTAATTGGATATAAGCATAAAAATAAGTTAAAATGAATGAAATGTCGGGGAAAGATTAAGCACAGTGGGTAGAGCGGTCGCATAAGGTGTCTGGGTCGTAGGATCGAATCTTCACGGGAAACCCACTGAATTTTTTCAATGTTCCGCAATTTGTATATCAAAGGTCGTGGTATGTGCTGTTCAGTATGTGGGGGAAATGCATATAAAAGATCACTTGATGCTAATTAAATTTTGTGCGGGTTTCTTATGAAGACTACGTACACAGAATTGTCAAAACATTTTACATCCACTAGACACTGATTAATTAATCAGTGAGCTCTACCTGTGTCGTTAAACAACAACAACAACAACAACAACAAAAGGAAGGGGGAAACCTTCAACATGGCTGCATTTTACTTCATGAATAAAACATGAGACATTGACAAAACACTCCCTCCTCCCTCCTTATCATTTTATAAGGCACCACGTGATACACACCCTCCCTCCCCCCTCCCCCACCCACTAGAGTGTACGTAATTTTCGATCGGCTATTATACCCGAATAATTATATCTAAAAACTCTACCGCGCCTGTCTTATCTTCTTAATAAAGTTTATAAAAAGGCATTTTGATATATTTTCAATGTCTGACTATCATACAGTATGTAGCTATAGATACATTATCCCTGGGGAAACGTATTTATTACTTTAACAACAGTAGGTGGTCGCGTCTAAATCCCAGAAATTCAATGGCGAAATTCATTGGTTCGTCAACCGTAACAGCGTATAATTCAACCGGTGAATGGTTGCAGTGAATAGACCGGTAGTTGGTGTGTGCTAAGTCTATAAGTTTGTGTGTGTGAGTAGGCCTATATTCGCTGACGAACATTCCTTTGTGTAAGGGACGAGATTGTCGTTGAATAGTATGATATGACTAAATGTAATACAAGAACGCAATGGAGTCCGGAAAAGAAAGACATGCGTGTGTATCCAGTCCTAAAATAAAATTGGAGGCACAGTAATATAGTGTCATCTCCAGGTGGAAAAAAAAAGAAACATTTTTAAATTAGACAGAGTACGTTTTCGTATTTTGAACAACATCATCAAGAAGAAGAAGAAATCAAAAATAAAAATTTAAAACAAAACAAAACAAAACAAACAAAAACCGGAGAAGACAAAATAGGATTTTCCGGTAGGGTGTGGCTGTCCTTTTGTTTTCCACTCCTCTTCACCGTTGTTTTAAAATAATAATTTCCTTTAACATGTTTCTGTTCGTCATCAGAAAGGGACAACTGATAATTATGATGTTATATATAAGAATGGAGTTCGGAAAAGAAAGAAATGCTTGTTTATCCAGTCCTAAAATAAATTGGGGCCACAGTATATAGAGTCATCTCCATAATATGTATATATATATATATTTTTATATATATATATATATATATATATATATATATATATATATATATATGTATGTGTATATATATATATATACACACACACACACACACGTGTGTATATATATGTATATATATATATTATATATAGAGAGAGAGAGAGAGAGAGAGAGAGAGAGAGAGAGAGAGAGAGAGAGAGAGATGTATATTTTATACATTTTTAAAATAAATATTTCAAAAATAAATTAATTAAAACCACTATTTGTACAGACCAGTTATAATGACAGTTTAATGCAAAGTCATAAATTGAATGAATGAATGAATGAATGTTTAACGACACCCTAACATAAAAATACGCATCGACTATTGGGTGTCACAAAAGGTAAGTACTAGTATATGAACATATAGTCATAAATTTCTACTAGCAGAATTATATCGATTATCACGTGATCTGTCTGACTCAAGTGTTGTCTTAAATAACTAGATGTCTGTCAGTTGTATGTATTTTACATAATTAATTTCAATCAAATGAATGAATTAATGTTTAACGACACCCCAGCACAAAAATACACATCGGCTATTGGGTGTCAAAATTTCAGTCAAAAGATATATATATATATGAATTTGTAGGCCTTTCGAGAACATATCGAAAGCTATGCTCAAACTATCAACTGTTGCAACGGAGTTGCGCTGTAACTTCCTCCACTCCCAACTTACGACAGGTGCGCTCAGATTAACAACTAATCTGTCGTAGGAGTTGTATACGACGATAATCGAGTTGTAAGAGCGCTTAGACTAGCAACAGGACAGTCGTAGAAGTCGTGAGACCAGCGATTTGGCTAACTCTGTCGTGACAGTTGGTAGTCTGACACTAGCATTAGAAATAAAGATGATTTTCCCACTCTTCTCGTTGAGTTTTAGGATAAATATAACAATTCGATGACGTAGGTTATATTGGCTTTATCCTGTTTATTACGAATGGGGAATTCCACTGGTACGTCTCGTTGGGTTTTCTCAGGTTAAAGCCGATAACCTACGTCATTGACCCGTCATTGTCTATTATTAAAATAATACTCTATATCGTAGCTTTGACATGGAATTTAGATTTATTAACAAAGAGCAGAATAATTTAATATGGGCGGGGGAGGGGTGTTGGGGGTTTTTCTTTGGTTGTAGTTGTTTGGGTTTTTTGTTGTTTTTGTTATTGTTGTTGTTTGCTTTTTCTTGTTGTGTTTTAGGGTTGTTGTTGGTTGTTGAGTTTTTGGGGGGCGCCCCCCCCCCCCCCCCCCCCCGAGAATCTCACTTTTTTTTCTCTCTTTTTTATACTCCAGAAAATAGCATACACATCTCAGGTTTTAATTTGTATAGTGTTTCATATGTTTATAAAAAGTAGTGCATCCCCCACCCCCACCCCACCCCTAGGATTTTGATCAGGGTACGGCCTTGGGATTGTAGTTTGTGTGTGTGGGGGGGGGGGGGGGTTGCATGAATGGCAAGGATAAACGTTTCTCATGTCTTGGATCCAATTTTGTTTTTAATTTAAACAAAATTGATGCGGTGCTGATTTGTATTTAGATATGATTTTCTTTGTTTTCTTAGACCGGCCTCGGTGGCGTCGTGGAAGGCCATCGGTCTACAGGCTGGTAAGTACTGGGTTCGGATCCCAGTCGAGGCATGGGATTTTTAATCCAGATACAGACTCCAAACCCTGAGTGAGTGCTCCGCAAGGCTCAATGGGTAGGTGTAAACCACTTGCACCGACCAGTGATCCATAACTGGTTCAACAAAGGCCATGGTTTCTGCTATCCTGCCTGTGGGAAGCGCAAATAAAAGATCCCTTGCTGCCTGTCGTAAAAAGAGTAGCCTATGTGGCGACAGCGGGTTTCCTCTAAAAACAGTGTCAGAATGACCATATGTTTGACGTCCAATAGCCGATGATAAGATAAAAAAATCAATGTGCTCTAGCGGCGTCGTTAAATAAAACAAAGTTTACTTTACTTTACTTTGTTTTCTTTGTACATTTTGTAAATTGTTGTTGCTCTAGTGGTGTCGTTAAACAAAACAATTTTTTTTAAAACTAATTATTGATTACTGACTGATGACTGACTTACGGATTGATTCACTGATTGATTCATTTATTCATTCATTCATTGATTCATTCATCATATATAATGACTATCTGGAATGGCATTCCTCTTGTAGATGGACTGGGAAGAATGTATGAATGAATGAATGAATGTTTAACGACACCCCAGCACAAAACTACACATCGGCTATTGGGTGTCACAAATGGTAAGTATATGAAAATATTATTTATATATATTTATGTAAAACCACAGTGTAGAATACGTTGTCCTGGGGAGTGACAGTACATAGATCTATAGACAAATTTAAAACACATGGTAGTGATTCACGGTAGCAGCAACCTTTTTAAAACATCCCTTTTACTCTGCGATATGCTAAGATACGATTTTGATTCCGATAATCGTTTTGCTGCTCAGACTGATATTAACCACGAGGGTTGACACCCAATAGCCGATGTATTTTTCGTGTTGGGGTGTCGTTAAACATTCATTCATTCATTAACCACGGGTGTACAAAAATAAATCTTTTCTAAGTAAGACAGTTTTACGTTCCAACCAAAACCAACCATACAGTCGCTGTAACAGAAAACCAGGAATCGTTAAACACGGCTTTTGCTTTCACTCTTTACATATGTATTTATATTCCCTGCAAATAAACAAATACGTGAACCCAACAGGTGTTATTGCTTTAACACCTGTGATTAAGCGTGCGCGTACACCGTTACACGGCGCCTGTAGACAAAAGCATGTTAATCTGAACCGTACACAACACTGTACGTTTTAGCCGTACACTCACTCACCTGTAAGGTAGCCATATCGAGAGTTCGTGGACAGAAAACACTTCCTAATTTATCACAGGTAAATCCAGCCTTCCAGTCTTATCAGGATTCAATGGTACAAATAATCTTTCAGTCAACACACAGGTAACACAAAAATCAACATCGCTGTCGAAAGGGTAAATAAATAGGGAAGGGGTAAAAAAAAATATAAAAACTTCTCAGAGTTTCCCGACGTTGCGTAAACAGCGTGTACACATAGTGGCAGGTTTGTGGATTTACGTTTTTCCGGACAGGTAGGTAAAACGCATAGTCATTCAGCCGAAACGTGAATGTAAAAGAAGCAGACGATTCTTTTTTTAGTGTGTGTTGTTGTTGCCGGTTGAATGGCTATCTGACTCGAGACTACTGGAAGCCGAAAAGTTTCTACCTGGCGAACTCGTTCTGTCTTATATGCGGTGTTGTTCGGTCTGACGGAATATGACGAATTGCGAGGCAGGAATACATTCATTATCTGTTCGTAAAAAGAAGATTGTTTCGGGTGGGTTTGTTACTGTCTCCGAAGCACACCTTGCATTTTTAAGTCAAATAATATTGGGCTGTGTTTCGCCTAAAGACGCTGATTTATATAAATGTCACGCAACTGAGGTTCTTTACGCGGGGTAAAACTTTCAATTGTACGCCAGGGAAAGAAACTACGGCAATTCATTTTAACTTGATTTTCTCGATTATAAATATTCTACGCTGTTATATGGGCAGTCTGTACAGGGCAGTGAGTTAAAGGCGCAGACCCTAGTTTCAACTCGTAAAAATGGACACCAAGTTTAGTTAATTATCTACCAACCTGTAACACGCATTTGGATAAAGTTACAATTCAGTGAAACATGAGTCTGTGACTTTGAAATGGTGAAATACTCTCTGAAAATAGACTAAAGCTCGACTCCATAACTGTTGCTTCTCAGACGCACGTGCGTTTTAAAAAATATGAGAAATGCATTTTGTGATATTAAAAACACACGGATGACCAAAAAAACACTTCAAATGTACGGAAATTGATAATCTAAAGCATAAAATCTAAGTAAAGTATGATTTCAGTTATCAAAAACGGCTATAATAGTCCAAAATATGCCTTAGTGTTTAAAAACTAGGGTATGTCCCTTTAATTGTACGCTTGGGAACGAAACTGCAATTCATTTTGACTTGATTTTCTCGATTATAAATATTCTATTAAGGTTGACGCACGCTGTTATATGGACCGTCTGTACAGGGCAGTAAAGAAAGTTTGTTTTATTTAATGACGCCACTAGAGCACATTGATTTGTTTATCTTATCATCGGCTATTGGACGTCAAACATATGGTCATTCTGACACTGTTTTTTAGAGGAAACCCGCTGTCGCCACATAGGCTACTCTTTACGACATGCAGCAAGGGATCTTTTATTTGCGCTTCCCACAGGCAGGATAGCACAAACTATGGCCTTTGTTGAACCAGTTATGGATTACTGGTCGGTGCAAGTGGTTTACACCTACCCACTGAGCCTTGCGGAGCACTCACTCAGGGTTTGGAGTCGGTATCTGGATTAAAAATCCCATGCCTCGACTGGGATCCGAACCCAGTACCTACCAGCCTGTAGACCGATGGCCTAACCACGACGCCACCGAGGCCGGTGTACAGGGCAGTGAGTTAAAACAACTATTTTGAGTGTGCTGCCTTTGTAACATGCTCACGACAAACATATCATGTTTGATGACTATAATTACATATTAAAGTTATTTTCTTGCTTCGAATATCAGTGTATGGATTATATTAAAAATACGAATTATATAATATTGTCTGAATGAATGAATGAATGAATATATGAATTAATGTTAACGACACCCTAGCACACAACAGGCCCGTAGGAACGACTTTGGGAGGGGGGGGGGGGAGCACTGACGGATCGGGTACAAACTCTATATCAGATTTTGGTTACAATGGCAAACATTAATGTGACTTTTAGAAAAAGGCTCACAAATAGGGGGCACGTGATCCCCGCCAACCCCTCCCCCTCCCGGTTCCTACGGGCCTGCACAAATACACATCGGTTATTGGGTGTCAAACAAACGTAAGTATATGAATAGGATTATATACATTAAAAATACAAATCATGTAATATTGTATGAATGAATGAATGAATGAATGAATGTTTAACGACACCTCAGCACACAAATACATATCGGTTATTGGGTGTCAAACAAAGGTACGTACGTGAATTTTAATTATTTATATTAAAAATAAATCTTAATAAATCTTAAATAAATCGTAATAAATCAAATAAATCTTAATAAATCTTAAATAAATCTTACAATGACTGTAAACTCAGGACATGCCCTTTAATGGTTAATTAATAAACTAAGGGGGATGAGCAGGCGACACTGTGTGCTGGTGGTGTCCTGTCCAGTTAACTAAATTTAACTATAACCAGTTTTAGACATTATTCTTATGATTAATACTGTACGAAGGAAGAAAATGTTTTATTTAACGACGCACTCAACACATTTTAGTTACGGTTATATGGCGTCAGACATATGGTTAAGGACCACACAGATATTGAAAGAGGAAATTCGCTGTCGCCACTCCATGGGCTACTCTTTTCGATTAGCAGTAAGGGATCTCTTATATGCACCATCCCACAGACAGGGTAGTGCATACCACTGCCTTTGATGTACCAGTAGTGGTGCACTGACTGGAGCGTATCACTATACGAAGTGTATTTCACTAAATATCAACCGGCCTCGGTGGTGCAGTGGTAAAACTACCGGACTTAGGGCTGGTAGGTAGGTACTGGGTTCGTATCCCCGTACAGGCTCCCACACAGAACGAGTTTAACGACTCTCACTAACCCTCAGTCTTGGACGAATAGCACAAGTAGCTGATGTGCGTGTGTCCAGGACAGCGTGCTTGAACCTTAATTGGATATAATCACGAAAATAAGTTTAAATAATAACAACAACAACAACGTTTATTTAAATATGTCATTAATTGTAATTTAAAAAAAAAAAAAATTATGATTCATGTACAAGGTTCACACAATTTGGAAGACAAAATTCAAGCACCCGTTAAAGGCGCAGACCTTAGTTTTAACCCGTTTTTCTCTTTCCAGTCAGTGCTCCACAACTGGTGTAACAAAGGCCGTGGTATGTACTATCCTGTCTGTGGGATGGTGCATATAAAAGATCCCTAGCTGTTAATCGAACAAATTACAGCGGGTTTCCTCTTTATGACTGTGAAAACGACCATTTGTTTGACATCCAATAGCCGATGATTAATAAATCAATGTCCTCTAGTGGTGTTGTTAAACAAAACAAACTTTTCCAGCAGAAATATGCAATTCAAGCACTTTTCATGGGTTTGACAAATTCAAAAGCTTTTCATCATAACCATTGAAATTCAAGCGCTTTTGAAATCTGTATCAATATGAATTAACAGTAAATATTATGGGCGTAACTACATGTTCGAAGTGACGGATCCAGAAAATCCATTGGGGGGGGGGGGGGGGGGCAGTGGCATGAGATGGAATGCAAATGGAACTTTGGCGGAGATTTGGAGGGGGGTCGTAAAAAAAGAAGAAAATTAATATATAATAAAATTATAACTATCGCAAAATTTTGGGGGGGGGTGGGCCCCTACCCCCCCCCCCCCCCCCCCCCCGATCCGCCTCTGGTTCGTAATGCATTCATATAAGTACACCATTTTTCTGACTATAAGCAATGTTCCTTCTTGAGTAAACTTTTTTTTTTCCACGAAGCCACTTGATACACTTTCAGGGCTTAAGAAATTCCATGATGTCGGACGTATATTTCGCACTACTTGGTGTATGAATACATACGCACTTAGACTGATTACCATTTCATTTTAGTTGTATTATGTGTTACAAGTGTACAAGATAAAACAATTATTGGCTCCATAGGCTTCACAATATGCGTGTTGGTGTGTATATATATATATATAATTAAATTTTCTTTGCGTCTATACACTTTACGGCAATCTGTTTGGTCCAGAGGTGCTTACTTTTTTTCATTCATATCTCGATGAACCGAAAAAATTTAAGGCACGCCTAGTACCCCCCCCCCCCCCCCCCCACACACACACACACACGCACTGACTCGCACTACCTTTGTGCAACAAGCCGGATTATTCTGGCAATCATATTTAGATATTTTGAAGAAAACACACGTAAAAGCTACAAAAAAAGTATATGATAAATTAAAGGAAAATGCTATAGCAGAGTAGACATGTAGATATGTACGCATTGATTTTACAAAAAAAACACCCGCAAAAACCCCAACCTCTTCGCTAATCATGACATGAGACTCGGTCGGTGGCCAAAGAAATCATGTAGGAAACTTCACTTCTGTAACTTACTTGTAAGCGATGTTCTACAGCTGTTGGCAAAAATTAAACGGTTCCACCAACAGCATAAATGTTAGACACGTTCTCTTCGTTCACTTTCATAAAATATAAACTAAACACGAATAGGACAATTCCTTCCAACATAACTAAACGATCCGTAAAAATGCACAGCAGCTAGAGGAAATGACGTCATTTACAAAAAAATCACCTGATTCAAATGATAGCGAATGAACGTTCGCATTCTTACGCGACATAAATATCAATGAAGTTTACACAAACAATACTACAGGCGTATTTAAAGCTAAACAAAATAAATTCAGTTATGTATTGTTAAAGTATGCATATAAATTTAATTATAAGATTTGACCGCAGTTATTTTTTGGTTCATGCTTCGCGGGCTCATACAATGTGCACATCGTTTTTTCGGTTCATACTTGCATGAACTAAAACATAATTGCGGTCAATTCTTATATATATATATATATATATATATACGAGGTCCGACACAAAAGAAACGAGACTGACTCTATACCTCGGGTATTAGAAGTCGGAGGGAAGGGACAAATAGATGATTACAGAGCATGATCTATCCTATCACAGTGTGCCAAGTCTCAAGTTGATCGCTTCACTCACTACAGGTGGACGCTGATTCAAGTAAAGTCGTGTTCTTGCGCTTTGTCGGAAAATGGCGGACTGCAGGGCCGTACCCTGACCAAAATCCATGGGGGGGCACTAAATTTTATAAATAATTTTTAACATACTATAAAGATTAAACATTTCTATGCTATTACTGGAGATATATAAAAAAAAAAAAAAGGACAAGATTCTCAGGGGGGGGCAGCTGCCCCCCCCTGCCCCCTGCCCCCCCCCCCTCCCCCCGGAGGGTACGGCCCTGGACTGCAAAAATGAACAACGAGTTAACATAAAGTTTCTTGTGAAACTAAACAAATCTGCGACCGAAACTTTTCAGATTTTTTTTCAGATGGCGAAGATTGCATGTCTCGTTCACGCGTTTGTGAATGGCATAAACGACTTTCAGAAGGCAGAGAAAGTGTGACAGACAATGTCCGCCCAGGCCGTCCACGCACAACAGTTACTGATGAAAACATTGAAAAAGTGCGTGATGCAATTAACAAAGATCGAAGGTTGAACATTTATTTTATGAGTGTTGCTATGTTAAAGAATTTTGGAAAGATATTACAAACTGGATATTCAATACTATAGAAGAGTACATAATTATAGATAAACATATTGCCATTTTGGGTCTGCTTAAAAAAACAAATACATATGCAATAAATTGGTTAATTATTAACATAAAATATTATATTTATTCCATGAAAATACAAAAACAAAAATTAAACTTCTCTGCCTTAAAAACTATAATTAAAGAAAAGTTGAAAACTGAAAAATGTATCTTATATAAAAATGGTAATTATGAAGATTTCAAGACAGTATGGGAGCAGTGGTATAATTTATTTCAAACATCATAAAAATTTATTAAATCTATCAAATATTGAGATATATTTATTTCTAAAATACCTTCTTCCCACTTTATACTCCTTCACACATCTTTTTATAATACTTTCTTGTATCAATACTAATTCCGTACATAACATCTCCTTTTTCTTCTTTTTTCCTTCTTGGATCCAGAAAATAATAATTTAAAAAAAAATTAATAAAAAAAACAAACAAACAAAATATCAACAACAACAATATACATGGATTTTATCTATTCGTGTGTATATATTTTGCCATTTATATGTATGTATATAAAACTGTATATCATATGAAATTTAAAAAATATTGTGAGACAGTGAGCTCAGGGCACCCCAACCCTGACACTGCCTTTTTATATTCTGGGGACAATAAAAAAAAAAAAAAAAAAAAAAAGACCCTTTGAAACGAATTGAGGATGAACCAGATTTGTTAGATTCTGTAATTACCTGCGATGAAACTTGGATATTTACATATGACCCGGAAACCAAGCAACAGTCAATGCAGTGGAAGACTGATCTCTCCAAGACCCCCAAAAACACAAATGACTCCTTCGAAGTTCAAGGCCATGTTGATTGTGTTCTTTGCTGTCAAGGGTATTGTGATGGCAGAGTGGATTCCCAGCGGCCAGACGATACACCAGCTATATTATATTCATGTTTTGACAAAATTGCGCGAACGTGTAAGAAGGAAACGACCAGAATTGTGGACAAACGGGTGGATTTTACACCAGGACAACGCACCAGATCACAACGCTGTATCTGTAAAGCAATATTTAGCTTTAAAAAAAACCGCATCATCATACTTAGCACCCACCCTATTCACCAGATTTAGCTCCCTGCGACTTCTACCTGTTCCCAAAGATAATGTTCATGCTGAAAGGAACACATTTTTTGTCTGTGGAAGAGGTGAAAGCGAAAACGACGGAACTCATTGGCATCATTACACAACATGACCTGCGGAATTGCTTTGGAATGTGGAAGCATCGTATGCAGTCGTGTGTCAACACAGATGGGAACTACTTTGAAGGCGATCATAGTTGATTGTCTTAATTTGATAAATAAAAGGAGTTATAGAGCCAGTCTCGTT
>NC_054705.1:34859981-34924981 GCF_016097555.1 Gigantopelta aegis | reverse complement strand
GTCGTGGCAGGCCATCGGTCTACAGGCTGGTAGGTACTGGGTTCGGATCCCAGTCGAGGCATGGGATTTTTAATCCAGATACCGACTCCAAACCCTGAGTGAGTGCTCCGCAAGGCTCAATGGGTAGGTGTAAACACTTGCACCGACCAGTGATCCATAACTGGTTCAACAAAGGCCATGGTTTGTGCTATCCTGCCTGTGGGAAGCGCAAATAAAAGATCCCTTGCTGCCTGTCGTAAAAAGAGTAGCCTATGTGGCGACAGCGGGTTTCCTCTAAAAACAGTGTCAAAATGACCATATGTTTGACGTCCAATAGCCGATGATAAGATAAAAAATTAATGTGCTCTAGTGGCGTCGTTAAATAAAACAAACTTTTCCTCCTCTGAATTACCAAATGTTTGAAATCCAATAGCCGATGATTAATTAATCGATGTGCTCCAGTTGTGTCGTTAAACAAAACAAAATAAAACAAAACAAAAAACAAATCATTCATCCATCCATTTCTCCATCATTTCATTCATTCACCAAATCATGCATTCATTCATTCATTCATTCATTCATTCATTCATTTGTTGTCAGTGAAGTTGGCAAAGTTGAAACGGCGAGCGGCAGTGCTAAATGCTAATACTTTAGTACATTTTAAAATTGTTACTGTGCAATAACATTATTTTTAATCTCAAGAAGAAGAAGTACAACAAAATCTGCTGTCTCCCCGCAGAATACGTTTATGGATTAGCAGCAACTGACTCTTGATATATGCACTTTACCACAGACAGGACAGCACATACCACAACCTCCTTTAATATCACATCATGCAGCAGGTGGAACGCTGCAAATATTTAGTTTTCTGGTATCGCTTGACAAGTTTCAGAGAACGCTCTATACAATTCTAAAGAGTTAAATTGCAGTATTTAATCAATGTTCAAATTGTCAAAACTGTCCCACTGGCGTAGGAAGGGGGGGGGGGGGGCTTGCCCCCACTGTAGCAGCAGCGATGGTTTTTTATATATTTATAAACGTATTTGTGTGTGTGTTTGTGCCCCCCCCCCCCCCACACACACATACATACACACACTTTTTGACACCTTCCTACGCCCGTGTGTCACCAATCAAAGCCTATATCTCGTTCTAGCCAGTGCTCCACAACTGATGTAACAGAGGCCGTGGTAGGTACTATCCTGTCAGTGGGATGCTGCATACAAAATACTCCTTGCTGCTAATCGGAAAGAGTAGTCTATTGCGTAGCGGCAGCGGGTTTCTTCTCTCATTATCTGTGTGGTTCTTAACCATAACATGTTCGCCGCCATATAAACGTAGTTAAAATGTGTTGAATGCGTAGTTAAATAAACTATTCCTTCCTTCAAACGTTTGAAACCACACGTAATAAAAAGAACGGTATGAATGTGGAAAGTTGGTGACGTCACAGAAGTCCTATACGCGGACCAGGAAGGATGACGTGGTCTTGTTTCGCACTCTGATTGGGAATTCACTGTTCACCCACTGTTCCGTTTGAGAGAGAAAAATAAATCCCTCACCTTAATGCACTGATAGAAAGTCACGTTTTTGATGGAATATAATCATCACATGCAAATGAGACATAATAGAATATGCTTCGGTGGCGCTGTGAAAAAGAAAAGAAAGAAAGAAAGAAAGAAATGTTTTATTTAACGACGCACTCAACACATTTTATTTGCGGTTATATGGCGTCAGACATATGGTTAAGGACCACACAGATTTTGACAGGAAACCTGCTGTCGCCACTACATGGGATACTCTTTCCGATTAGCAGCAAGAGATCTTTTATTTGCGCTTCCCACAGGCAGGATAGCACAAACGAAGGCCTTTGTTGAACCAGTTATGGATCACTGGTCGGTGCAAGTGGTTTACACCTACCCACTGAGCCTTGCGGAGCACTCACTCAGGGTTTGGAGTCGGTATCTGGATTAAAACTCCCATGCCTCGACTGGGATCCGAACCCAGTACCTACCAGCATGTAGACCGATGGCCTAACCACGACGCCACCGAGACCGGTAAAAAGAAAAAGGTCCAGAAAACTATACGCGAGACAGTCGGACGGACAGACAGACAGATGGAAGCAAAACCTATAGTCCCTCCGGCCGGACCGGATTAAAGATGAAGTGTGTATACGTGTGATGGAGATATTTCCATTTGCAGTACATATTAGTTCGAATTGTTGGGGGGGGGGGGGGGGGGGTTGTAGGATTTTTTTTTTTTTTTTTTTTTTTTGCAGCAATATTATTTAAGGATTGTTTGTTATTTCTTTTACGTTCATCGGGGTATGAACAAAAAAATAATAATCATTCCCAGATGAACGTAAAAGAAATAACAGACATTACTTATAATTAAATTTGAATCATACTTGCTAATAATAACACTAAAACTTCATACTTCATACATAAGTCCATAAACAATAACGCTCAATAAGACAACTTGCCGATATAAAATGACGTCATCAGATATAACTTTCCCTGACGACGTAATTTTTACGTTCATCGAGCAAACACCCATTGCTACGTCTGGACCAATGGAATGACGTTATGTTGTAATGAATGTAACGGAAATCGCTTAGCCGATTCACACAGTTTGCGGATGATTTTTTGTGTTCATACCCCGATGAACATAAAAGAAATAACAGACAATCCTTAAATGACGTGATCCCATTGGTCCAGACGTAGCAACGGGTCTTTGTTCAATTCACGTTCATCGGGGTATGAACAAAACAAATCACGGAAATTTAATTATTGTTGTTTATTAGAAAGAAAATAGTTTTTTGTTGGATGGACACCATAGTGGCATAGTTATACCGGCAGAGAAACAGTTTATGTGTGTACTGGTAATTTCTGGGAACGTAAATTATCTTGCTTTCTTCAAACAAAAGAAAATAAGAAAGAAAAAAGTTTGTTTTATTTAACGACGCCACTAGAGCACATTGATTTTTTATATTATCATCGGCTATTGGACGTCAAACATATGGTCATTCTGACACTGTTTTTTTAGAGGAAACCTGCTGTCGCCACATAGGCTATTCTTTTACGACAGGCAGCCAGGGATATTTTATTTGCCTTTCCCACAGGCAGAATAGCACAAAGCATGGCCTTTGTTGAACCAGTTATGTATCACTGATCGGTGCAAGTGGTTTACAACTACCTACCCATTGAGCCTTGCGGAGCACTCACCCAGGGTTTGGAGTCGGTATCTGGATTAAAAATCCTATGCCTCGACTGGGATCCGAACCCAGTACCTACCAGCCTGTAGACCGATGGCCTAACCACGAAATAAGAAAGAAGTCTTATAAAGCGCTCGCTTGATGCGCGGTCGGTTTTGGATCGATCCCCATTGGGCTATTTCTTGTTCCATCCAGTGCACCACGACTGGTAAATCAAAGGCCGTGGTATGTGTCATTCTGTCTGTGGGATGAAGCATATAAAAGATCCCTTGCTACTAATGCAAAAATGTAGTGGGTTTCGTCTCTAAGAATATGTCAAAATGACCAAATGTTTGGCATCCAGTAGCCGATGATTAATAAATCAATGTGCTCTAGTGGTGTCGTTAAACAAACTTTTAACTCTTCAAAACTCCCCGTTGATTTTCGGAATATAGACATTATGTGATTTATTAGTGATAGAATGTCATTTTGATCAGGGCTTCTAGATTATGGTAGCCCCACTCCCATGGCTAGTGATATTCAATGTTGGGCTAGTAAATAACTACTATGGCCATGTCCGACGGCAAGTGAATTTTTTGTGTCAAATGTTGCAGTTAAGTATATTTTGTAAATATGAGTATTCTGCCCCAACCCCAAGCTCCCGATGTTAGTGGGGGTGTTTTTTTAGGGTTTTTTTTTTTTAGCTCTATCTCACTCTTTAAGTGACATATCTGATTATTACTATTATTTATTAGTAGGGCTAGTGAATTTTTAATCTTGACTAGTAAATTTGTTTAATCGTTCATCCCATGGCTAGTAGATTTTATAAAAAGTCTAGAAGTAGGTTTGGTTGACTTAGTAGGTCTAACAGCAGAAGGTTAGTATGTCCTGACGCTCTAGTAATGGTACGCGACTCATTACTATTCCAAGTTGTACGTGCATGTAATGACTGATGATTATATATGGATTATTAAAGGCATATTGTCACAGACCACTGACCTATTTAATGGTCTAACAAAGTATTACCTGAACAAAAATAATTTGATTTGTCCCTAAATGTACTTTATTCAACCATCTTTATAACCACCATACTCCATTTATTAATGACATTTTGTTAAAATAATCGAATTATGGCAATGGTCAATAATTCAAAAACTAAAATTGACGAGAGGGATGACATGGATTTCACTCCAACATGGTTCAGTTAAGGTGATGCGATAGCTAGATTTGGTTTCCAACAATAAATGTAATGTTTTTTAATTTATTATTCATTTTTAGAGAAATATGGTCCTCAAATCCGTGACAGTCTGCCTTTAAAGAAGATATAGATTGGAAAATATGTTCTTTTTATGTGCAGTAAACTGTTAACATTGGAGTTCAGTGACTTAGACTTAGTCATGGTTGACACACCGTAATCTCAAATTGTATGTGCATGCAACGTCTGAATGCCCCGCGTGAATTCGGAAAGAAGATATGGCCCGGCCATGGATTTTCTTTTTTGTTGTGCAGTAAACAGTGAAAAGTAGGTCACTGTAACCTAGTAATGGTATACGATTCACCGCCATCCCCTGTTATACATAAGGAATTACATGCATATGCACAATTTAAGACAACAAATGTAACAAAAGAAGCACATACCACGGCCTTTGATATACCAGTCGTAGTGCACTAGCTGGAACGAGAAATAGTCCAATGGGTCCATCGACGGGGATCGATCCCAAACTGACCGCGCATCGAGCGAGCGCTTTACCACTGGGCTACGTCCCGCCCCTTGTACCGTCCTCGGTGGCGTCGTGGTTAGGCCATCGGTCTACAGGCTGGTAGGTACTGGGTTCGGATCCCAGTCGAGGCATGGGATTTTTAATCCAGATACCGACTCCAAACCCTGAGTGAGTGCTCCGCAAGGCTCAATGGGTAGGTGTAAACCACTTGCACTGACCAGTGATCCATAACTGGTCAACAAAGGCCATGGTTTGTGCTATCCTGCCTGTGGGAAGCGCAAATAAAAGATCCCTTGCTGCTAATCGGAAAGAGTAGCCCATGAAGTGGCGACAGCGGGTTTCCTCTTCAAAATCTGTGTGGTTCTTAACCATATGTCTGACGCCATATAACCGTAAAATAAAATGTGTTGAGTGCGTCGTTAAATAAAACATTTCTTTCTTCTTTTTTCCCCGCCCCCTGTACGATACACCGCCACCCGATGTTGAACAGGAAGTAGAATTACACACAGAAAGAAAGAAATGTTTTACTTTATGGGCTACTATTTTCGATTAGCAGCAAGGGATCTTTTATATGCACCATTCCATAGACAGGATAACATACCACGGCCTTTGATATACCAGTCGTGGTGCAGTGGCTGGAGCGAGAAATAGCCCAATGGGCCCACCTAGTGGGATCGATCCTAAAACGACTGTGCATCAAGCGAGCGCTTTACCACTGGGCTATGTCTCACCCCGGGGTGAAGGGAATGTCTGTGACAGTGTTTGGAAGACCAGGACCTCTGAGATATCTTGTAAATAGTGAAATATGGAATTAAAATGCAACAAGTTTACAAGATAAATAGCAGATAAGATCGTACAGACATCTGTCTCTTAAAAAATAACTGGCAATTTTTTTTGTAGCTTCAGCAAATGAATTTCTATTTAACCTACCATGTCTAAAAAACGGACTGCTTTTTGCTTTTCGCAGGCCACCATTTCGAGCCATGGCCTGGTGCTGTCATCTTATTGTGTAACTAATGTTTTATTTTATCCTTCAAACAACAGGCTGGTAACTTGTAATTGTGGTAATCGTTTCTTTCAGCTTACACTGTACTAACGCACGTCACTTGCCTTTACAAATATGGAATAATAGCATATCAATGTCATCAAGAGGCAAAACCTATCAACTTTTTAAAGAAGAACTCATTTTTGAAAAATATTTAAATATAATTCCCAAAAGGTTGTGTCAAATCACTATTTACCTGTCGAAACTGGAAGGTGGAATAACATAATATTTGAAGACAGATTGTGTATTTTATGTGATGAAAGTGACATTGGTGATGAATTCCATTATGTACATTTTTTCATAATTCCCGAGTAAGATTTTTACATCCCTATTATTATACTAGACCAAGCACCTACAAATTCAAAGAACTAATGAGCAGTAAGAAAATAAGTGTATTAAAGGGACATGCCCCAGTTTCAACCCGTGAAAAGTAACACTAAGTTTAGTTAATCTACAAACCTGTAACACATTTGGATAAAGTTACAATTGAGTGAAATATGAGTCTGTGACTTTAAAATGGTGAAATACCCTCTAAAATAGACTAAAACTCGACTCCATAACTGTTACTTCTCAGACGAATGTGCGTTTTTAAAAATATGAGAAATACATTTTGTGATATTAAAAACACCAGGATGACCAAAAACACTTCGAATGTACAGAAATGGATAATCTAAACAATAAAATCTAAGTAAAGTATGATTTCAGTTATCAAAAACGGCTCTAATAGTAACAAATATGCCTTAGTGTTTAAAACTAGGGTATGTCCTTTTAAAGAAATTGGCGAAATTTATAAATGTAATTTGCCAGGCTTTTAAACATCCTGGTAACTGAATAGCTCATGTCACAATCAAAACTGTTTCCTAGCTATATAACAAATTATTATTATTATTATTATTATTATTATTATTATTACTGCACCATATACTACCATTACTATTACTACTACTACTGCTGCTGCTGCTGCTGCTGCTGCTGCTGCTGCTACTGCTGCTGCTACTACTACTACTACTACTACTACTACTACTACTACTACTATTATACTACTACGACTACCATTACTGCTACCACCATTATTATTATTATTACTACTACTACTACTACTACTACTACTACTACTACTATGTTCCTCTAACGCCGTTGTCGAACGGCCTGAGTGTAATAAAGTTCTGTTCATGTTAATTATTGTTCTCAAACTCGCTCATCAGGGAATAAAACAACCTGTCTCTAGTGTTCAGGTTTATTCTTAAGTATTTCTCCTGCAAAAATTATATTGTCAGGCCAGTTTTCAATTTTAAAGGTGGAACTGAAAGTATTATTTGAAAGTGGATATTATCTGAAAGGTTAGTCTGTATTTTGTTTTATTTAATATATGTATGTTTTGTATGCATGCATTGTTAGTTAACACCATTAGAAAGTACTGTGCCTAGTTATTGTTTAATTACTTTATGAATGTATAAAGTAATGAGTATTTATATTGGGTATATATATTAAATAACATTGTATAAATATTTGTTCAAGATAGCTGGCTTAAAGAAAACCTACAATCTGAATGTCATGTCAATTGTGTATGTGTATGTGTATTTTGTATGTGTATGTGTATGTGTATGTGTTTTAATTCATCGTGTTTAACGATATGTGATGTATTAACTGTGTAATTGTCAATAGTTTCTTTTATATGTCTCGTATTTGAATTGTAAATTGTCCTGTTCTCTTTCTGTGTGCTTGAGAATCCAGTTTATCTTACACCCAGGTGTCATCTACCTGGTATGGGTTTTTATGTATTATGTTTGGCAAAATTAAGTTTTTCATGAATAACTGTGGTATATGACTAGTTGTGTTTGTTATGTTCATCAAGTGTATTTAATACATGTATTTGCTTTATGTTATCAAATGTTTTCATAGTTTGGCATTAAATACTTAGGATTTAAAGCAAGATAATTCAATTTACATTATTTTTATGATGGGATGAATATGATTAAAGAAATACATTTGCTTAAATTGTGATATAAATGTTATATGTATACGTAAATTATTTTACTTTGATGACATATACATGAATTCTATATGTATTCTATGATGTGATATTTAATGTTGTTTTATTGTTCTTGTAAGGTGTTTTTCCTTGTCTTCATTTTGATGTCACATCCAATAAATTATCTAAACCCACCCGTAACTGTTTTCCTTCCTGTGTTTTGGAAATGTGAAAAATCTGATACTGCTACATGTATATCCTGTCTATGTGATGATTCATATAAACGATCCCTTGCTACTAACAATGTAACAATGTAGCGGGTTTCCTCTCTAAGACAATATGTCATGATTACCAAATGTTTGACATCCAGTAGGCGATGACTAATAAATCAATGTGCTCCAGTCGTGTCGTTAAACAGAAACAAACTTTAAACTTGTATTGTACGAGGTAACTGTTTAACGGTAATGAGAAAAATTTAGTTTAACTGTTTTAAGGAAATATTTATTGGCCATTCGTAGAAAGCATTATAATGGTGTGTCATCATCTTAGTCAAATTTCAACTTTTTACAAACCTTGCAGATGGTTTAAGATCATTCTGTTTGGTGCACAGGAAATTTTTCCGAGGGTATACAATGAAAGATAACGCATCAAAAAAGAAAGAGGGAGGAAGAAAAATAAAACAAAGAAAGAAAGAAAGGAAAAAAGAAAAAGAAGAAAGGGAAAGAATCTTGGAAATGGTGGAAACAAGAATGAAATAAGAAAGAGAGATTGAAAAACGACTAAATGAAAGGTAAAGAAATGCGGAATATATATAATGAAAGATAAAGCCTTAAGACACAAACAAAAGAAAGAAAGAAGAAGGAAAGAAAGAAAGAAGAAGGAAAGAAGGAAAGAAAAGAAAAGAAAAAAGGGAAAGAAATGTAAAAAGACAGCCCTAAAATGACAGATGACGCCGCTATTATAAATCTATTTTTATTTATCACGGACGCGTTGTTTTACATTATTACGTAGCTAAGTGGTAAAGCGCTCGATTGATGTGCGGTCGGTTTGGGATCGATCCCCGTCGGTGGGCCCATTGGGCTATTTCTCATTCCAGCCAGTACATATTAAAGGCCGTTGTATGTGTTGTCCCATCTGTGGGATTGTGCATATAAAAGATGTCTTGCTACTAATTGAAAACAAATGTAGCGGGTTTCCTCTCTAAGACTATATGTAAAAATTACCAAATGTCTGACATCCAATAGCTGATGATTAATAAAACTATATGATGTCGTCAAACAAAACAAACTTTAAACTTTAACATTTATTTGTATTTGTCACGGACGTGTTGTTTTACATTATCATCGTCTGCTTAACGGGGTAACCGGTACGCTGTGACCTGATGTCTAACCACTGATATACGACACGGGGATATACTGTCGCACACGACTTGTACACCCAAATAAGTCGACAAATATTGATACAGTGTCCGTGTCTTTGCGATCTTCCTTCATTATTCTGTAACAAGCCAGGCAACGAAAACATTTTTTAAAACCGCACTTTTTTTTTTTTTTTTAATTAGAGAAAAGGAAAAACAATTTTGCAGGCGGAGCGCATCCCCTTCCAGTAGCGTAGGGAAGAGAGTGACTGTGGCCATAACCTCATGCCCTTCCCCCAATCAAACCCTTTTTCTTTTTTTTAAACTATTAAATTTTATAAAATCATACATACATACATAGTGTGGGTCCCCCCCCCCCCCCCCCCCCCCCAATATGCCCCTCTCCCCAATATTAAATCCTGGCTATGCCGGTGCCCCCTTCCTATAACTTCCCCGAAATCCTCGATATGATGTATGCGCAAAGGAATACTGTAGACATGTTCCCGTTTTTGGACATTTCTCACCCTCCCTAGAAAAATCCTGCATCCGTTTCTGGTTTGTTTAACGGCAGACGACAACATTAAATTTTAATCTACAGCTCTTAAATGGGTTTAAGTAATTGTATAGATGTCGTAAGCAGGAAGAAATTTGACCTACCTCCGTCTTTCCAAATTCTGAAGCTGGGGTCGTAAGAACATAAATTGCCCCCACCCCGCGCACTTCAGCATATTTTAAGTAACTGATACTTAGTGTCTCGAAAATGGCTATTTCGACACTTGAGAGAGAAAGAGGGGGAGGGATAGGAAAAAGAGTTACGGAGAGATATATAAAAAAAATAAAAATAAAAGTACGAAAAACAGAAAGGGAAAGAAAGACGAAGGTAGGGGGAGAGAGAGAGAGAGAGAGAGAGAGAGAGAGAGAGAGAGAGAGAGAGAGAGAGAGAGAGAGAGAGAGAGAGATAGACAGACAGAGGGAGACAGACAGAAACAGACAGACATACAGAGAGAGAGAGAGAGAGAGAGAGGGGGGGGGGGGGGCAGGAGGAGGACAATTTAACCCACTGCCAACCCACTGCCGACCAACTGCAAGCGATCTTTTATATGCACTTTCCACAGACAGGACAGTACATGCACCACGGTTTATAATGTTGAATATTGAGTAGGCCTAGTTCTGTAACGGGTTTCTTCTTTTATTTACTGAACTAAAAACAATGGTAAGCAGCTAATAATCGCTGACCAATAAAAAATTAAATAAATAAAATGAAATGGAATAAAGTAAGGTAAAATAAATAAAATAAAATAATTAATAAATAAATAAATTAATTAATTAATAAATAAAATAAATAAATAAATAAATAGCCAATCAATGTCTAAGAAAGCATAATGCATTCCTTTCTTAGCTGCGTGTTGTGTGTGGTGCCGTATACTATAAATACTGTAAACTAATCCTCATAACAACTATCAACCACTAATATAGCGACACACTCCTCGTGACCCTCATTCAAAATCCTGCAGGCGGTTAAATTCTTGTTTGTTGTAAATCCCTACAATAAAAAGGAGGTGCACCTGTGTATTATTTGCAAATATGTGGACAGGAAAACCACTGTCATAACAAATGCTCTCTCTACATGTATTGCTAGACCAGGAATGCCAAACAGCGCGATATAATAATAATAATAATAAAGAAAAGTAAAACAGTATTGTATAGCCCGAGACACTCTTTACAAATAAAAAATAAAAAGATAAAAAAATAGAAAAACCTTTCAGAATTAATAAAGGGTGTGCAGAACAGAACATTCCCAATATTCAGCGGAGCGCCGCCTACCGGCCTTAAAAGGTAACAAGCTGTGGAGTTGTATAAAGTGACATGCACATTTCAAATAAAGGTGTGAATAAATTATAAAAGATTCCGCTAGCAGAAGAATGTTAGAGGACACATTTGTAACATTTCTAGACATAGAATTTTAAATTCCACAACCGGCCTCGGTGGCGTCGTGGTTAGGCCATCGGTCTACAGGCTGGTAGATACTGGGTTCGGATCCCAGTCGAGGCATGGGATTTTTAATTCAGATACCGACTCCAACCCCTGAGTAAGTGCTCCATAAGGCTCAATGGGTAGGTGTAAACCACTTGCACCGACCAGTGATACATAACTGGTTCAACAAAGGCCATGGTTTGTGCTATCCTGCCTGTGGGAAGCGCAAATAAAAGATCCCTTGCTGCCTGTCGTAAAAGAGTAGCCTATGTGGCGACAGCGGGTTTCCTCTAAAAAACAGTGTCAGAATGACCATATGTTTGACGTCCAATAGCCGATGATAAGATAAAAAATCAATGTGCTCTAGTGGCGTCGTTAAATAAAACAAACTTTACTTTAAATTCCACACACAAGGTATCATTGTATTAAGTTATGCTGAAAACCTGGCAGGGCAGGCGGAGGGGGAGGGGGAGGTTAATAGTAAAACAAAATATGGAACAATAAGGTCCTTTTTTTTTTTCTTTTTTTTTTAAATTAAAAATGATATACGTTCGTATTGTTGGGTTTGTTTGGTTGATTTTGTTTTTTGTTTCTTTTGTTTATTTGCTGTTGTTTTGATTGGTTGTTTTGTTGGTGATGTTGCGTTTGTTTTGTTTTTTATTTTGTTGGGGATTTTTTGTTGATTTTTTTTAGGGGGGGGGGGGTTGTGAGGTATGGGTGGGGGATAAGGTACGGACTTAGAGATAACCGGTTGTTATATTTGTTTTTATTTTTTAAACTGCGTGTGGATCGTCAGATATTTGTAAGTAATTAATGTGAACAGATAGAACAAAAGGATTGCTGAAAAAAACCCTCAGTAACAGAATATTTTAAAAACCGGTTAAATGACATTCAACCATGCCACACCAAAAGAGCATTGGTGAAGAATTAATTCAGAATCACAGACACCTTCGAACGCTAAAAATTCCATTCGGTAGGCTTTTCGATATTCCAGGAATGGAAAGTTAAAGTTTGTTTATTCAACGACACCACTAGAGCATATTGATGTATTAATCATCGGTTACTGGATGTCATTGTAAAGCTCCAGTCACACTGTCAAGTATCAGGACGCCGGGTTAGCCACGGATACGACCCGGCATCATTCGTGACAATCCGTTGTGGTCCGTACTAAACTGTACCGATCCTTATCGACCCGTAGCGCTCCCAGTTGTCAACTAACCCCTATCGTTAATAATCCTTGGTTTATCGTTGAAAACCGCAGTTAAACCGTGTTGCATCTGTAGGGGACCGCGGACAGACCACTATCCGGGATCAACCGTCGTGGATTCGGCCAGACGACCCTTGACAGTGTGACCGGGGCTTCGGACAGTCTTCAAGGAAAACCAGCTACAATTTGTTTTTATTAGCAGCAAGGTAACTTTTATATGGATTTTCCCAAAGGACATCATGTACCACGGCCTTTGATATTACAGTCGTGGATCACTGGTTGTGGGACCTTTGGCTTGCGGAGATCCATCACTTGTAAACGCCAAGAACTGCGAATTGCTAACGTAAGTGAACTTGTTTCTCTTATAACGCTACAGTATTTCAGCCGAAACTTTAGTGTCTTCCTTCAAATAAGCTTTTTCTTTCTTTGAAGTTTCACATAATTATATAGTCCTAGAACATAAAACTCAACACTCAAATTTTATCTGGGACGCGTAAGTGCTTGCGTTGTTGATTGTTTAGTGTTCTGAATTGTCACATATGTACACCTGGGCTTTGTTCAGCCAGCGAGAGGGGGAAAACGTTCGCGAACGTTAGCAAAAACGTTTGCTGGCTGAATTTGGGGCTGACCTGTCAGCAATCATTTCGCTAACGCTCGCGAACTATTTGATTGGTTTTTGACGTGACCATTTGGTTTAAAATGTCATTGAAGCGCATAAACCAGTCTAGCGGATGTTTTTCTGCTCGATCTGGCTTAACTCAGACCAGTTAACTAGGATGTATGTTTAAAACGTACTTACAAAAACACAGTGTCGTCAACATTATGACATGTGCCAATAACTTCGTTTGCTAATCTAGACCCCGTCCTGCTAAACTTTTTGTGCACGTGCCTTTTTTTTTTAGCTGAAGTCATATTTCGTTACGTCACGTCACGTCACGTCACGTCACGTAACGTAAACATGTGTACGGTGGAGGGCTAACTTCGGGGTCGATCGAAAAAAAATTCTTTTTAAGAAACTTAACGCTTCATAGTCTTGAGGCATATTCTGTTTTTCCTGTCGCAACCAGTGCTCCACGACTGGTATATCAAAGGCTACGGTATGTGCCGTCCCCTTACTGCTAATGCAAACATGTAGCAGATATACCAAATGTCCGACATCCAAAAGCCGATGATTAATAAATCAATGTGCTCTAATGGTGTCGTTAAACAAAATAAACTTTAGCTAACCCAACAATAATTAAGCATGTCGGAAGGGGTGCAACTCAAGTCGTGTTATAAAGACGCTTGTAATACAGACTTAATTCCCTTTGTGACAAACTGGTGAAAAAGACCGAAATGGTCGAAATCTGCGACTCGCATGAACACATCATTTTTTGTGCAAATCATCGGTTTACCAAGGGACAAGCCTGCTATTACCACAAAGGATTGTTCTATTAAAACAAAAGCAGCAAGGGATCTTTTACATGCATTTTAAGTGTAGTACATTCAGGGACGGTCGTACGTCTGCGCCGTCTCCCAACATAGGATAGCATGCAAGTTGAATGTCACGCAATCTAATTACAATTAGCTCCACTATTACATGTGGATCTAAAAGCAGCCAGTTGTAGCTCATGTCCACCAGTCAAAACCTTACTTGCAGAATCATACCAGTGATTTGAAAATAATTTGAAAATATTCCGAATTATCCTGAGGGTCATGGGCGTATTGGGACTCTTTGATTTAGGGGGGCTGGAGGGGTTGATTTGCCCCCCCCCCCCCCCCCCCCCGGGTCGTACGCCCATGCTGAGGGTATATGATATGTTTCATGTGAATTACGAATGCCGTATTTAGACCAGTGGAACTAATTTTAATCAGATTGCTAACAACACTGCGTAGTCTCCACTGTCTAGGTAACATTTTAATTAGATTGAATGTCACGATGACTCGAGAATAATTAAACAAAAGCTCTGGACATCAGATTTATTTTAAAATGTGTATGTTAGACACAGTAGCCAACTATTATTTGGTCGTGACCCATCTCTAGCTCTCTCTCCTACAAAGGGGCGGGACGTAGCCCAGTGGTATTTAAGCGCTCGCTTGATGCGCGGTTGGTTTAGGATCGAGCCCCGTCGGTGGCCCCATTGGACTATTTCTCGTTCCAGCCAGTGTTCCACAACTGGTGTAACAAAGGCTGTGGTATGTACTATCCTGTCTGTGGGATGGTGCATATAAAAGATCCCTTGCTGCTAATCGAAAGAGTAGCCCATGAAGTGGCGACAGCGGGTTTACTCTATATCTGCGTGGTCCATAACCAAATATGAAGTCCATTTGCAGAACTAAGTGTACTATCTGTAAGCGTATATCAAACACTTCATTTCAACCAAACTAAGTGTGTAAGAACGATCAATGTCCCTTTTTATAAGCAGGATTTAAAAAGCTACCCTCTGTTAAAACGATCAGAGTCCATAATGTTAAAGGGAAAAACGATCACAGTCCTGTCATATGACCGAATTAGCCAATGAGGATAGAGTAATGGCTGCGCCCATAAAGCTCATGTGTTGACATAAGCAAAGTCGATTTGTGTGCGATTTCTGCTTAATTACTTTCAAAATCAAGTCTATTCACTGTCATTGAATGTGAACAAGACCAATTCTTCAACTTTTGTGAGGAATTTCACACAGGTGATATTTACAAAACTACATGTCCCTTTGCAACTAGACCTGTGCGGGAGATTTAATTTGATTCAGATCATGTGCATTTAGCGAAGTATAAGGATTCATGGAATGGTACTTGGAATTCAGTGGTGATGACAAAACGAGGAAAACGTCAAAGAAAAGGAACGCTGACAGGCATTTGATGCCACTGTAGGGTGTATACTACCAAATCAAATCCCATAGACGACAATAGTAACATATGTGGCTAAAACTCCTACCTTTTACGTATCAATCGACATAAACGCCACGGATATAAATACTACCACCCCTCACACTTAAAGTGAATCAGAAAAAAATTGGGGGACAAGCTGCTTGTTTCTGAGATAACGGGTACATGGGCGTACATAGGGGGGGGGGGATTCGATGGGTTCGACTGACCCCCCCCCCCCCCCGAAATCGCTTTTTTTATAATTTAATATATCTGACATTATTATATTTACTCAACATAGAAATATATGCCCAATATCTCTGCAATCTATTTTGGAACCCCCCCCCCCCCTTTCAAAATCCGATGTATTGGAACCCCCCTTTTCAAAATCCTATGTACGCCCATGGGGTAGCGTCTATGACTACCCTAGTTCCGCACAAAATTCTAGTACGTTTTTTACAGGTACCCCATACATGTTTCAAGCACAAGGCTACTTGACACATTGGTACCAGATGAAATAAAATTGCATATTTGTTTTACCTAGATGAAACTATTATTTTTTACAACCAACACACTCACATTTATAACCAATCACAGGACTTGTGATGTTCACTTCTCTATGAAGAGTTCCCTGCATCTCGAACTTTGACCCAACCGGAAGTTATTTGGTTTAGTACTACCTGTATAATGGAAAACTTCCCATCAAACAGGCAAAATACAAGGATCTACTGGCCATATGCACAAGTTCTTCAGTTCCTTAACTCATGATGGCGACAGCAGTGGAGATGTCCACTCCATTGACAGTGAATCTGATTAGAATATCCAATGTTATTAAAACCAAGACTAAAACTACAGCCACTGACAATGTTAACATTCAGCAACAGTAATATCATGAATGTTGTGTTAAATTTAATCACTAGTGACATTGACAATGCAAGAACGATCAAGGTCCAGGGTCTATGAAGTTTGGACTAGTCATAACTCTAGCTATATCAGCGTGGTGTTACTGGAAATACAGTATATAATGTCATTACTTATCATTTTCTTTGGTTACAAACATGTATACTGCATACGTTTATTAAAATCCTGGCAAGGTTAATAAATTTCATATCATGTTTTCTCAAATTTGCTTTTGTTGGACTCTGATCATTATGCAAATGGGGTCTTCAAATGTCTGACGCCATATAACCGTAAATAAAATGTGTTGAGTGCGTCGTTAAATAAAATATTTCTTTCATTCCTTCTCTAGCTCTCCCCTACAACATATAAACAAAGGAGAGGGCTAGAGGTCACTCGAGCTATACGTCCCATAGCTTTATGATGTACCAGTTGTGGGACACTGGTTAGGTCAGGACAAAGACATGATAATGTGACCCTCCATCAAGAGATGTCTCCACAAGTTACCGCACGAACGACATCTTTCGAACAGCAGTAAATGGTTTGTTATTTGTATATGCACTTTGGCAAAGAAATAAAAACATCGCTATATTAAGACTTTATATACACTTTATTTTATAAAGAATACATTACACAAAATAGTTTTCTGCAACACACACACACACATATACCCATCGTCGCTGGTTCAGTCTTGTAGTAACCAGGGAGTGAGGGAAGGGATGGGGCATTTGCTCCCCCAACTCGAGACCTAAAATATTGTCTTCATTTTTTGTTGTTGTCCTACTATATACTGTATCTTACATAAACAAACAAAAGTGTTCGTGTCCCTTTCACATTTCATATATTGTTCCTTGGGGTTCATAGTTACAGCCATGCAACATTACAAGCTTTCTAAACATGTCTAAACAGGCATCGGATGTCAACAGCCACAATGGGGTGAATATGAAGTTCAAATAACCCCACTCTAGTCACAGTATCATGACCACTTTCACTTTTCTGCAACTCCCACCAAACACCACCCCCTTGTTAAGTCCCTGGCTCTTACAACTTGACCAGTCCTCTCAAGACATCTAAACAGGCACCGGACATCAATAGCCAAAATGATGCTGAAATGTTCCTACTTATGTTCAATTATTTTTAGACACTATATCATAGTGGCTAGGCTGAGATTCAATCACAAGTGACAGACTTTTGGATTTTCAACAACTCCCAACCGTCACCCTACTACACCTAGTAAAGGCGCTCTCTAACAACTTGCCCAGTTCTATGAGGACCTCTAAACAGGGCACCGGATTAGTCAGAATGAAGCTGAATTACTCCTACATCACACATAGTTACTGGCGATTTTCACAAACTCATAGCCCTCCCCCTACACCTCCCCCTCCTAGTTAGGCCCTTGTCTCTTACAACTTGACCAGTCCCCTGAAGACATCTAAACAGGCCAGAATGGGATCATGATGATCTACAGCGAGATGAAGCTGAAGTACTCCCACTCGAGTCAGAATATCACTTTTGCTTTTGTACAACTCCCAGCCCTCCACCTACCCCTCGTAATTACAGCCCTGCCTCTTTACAACTTGACCAGTCCTCTGAAGACATCTAAACAGGCCCCGGACGTCAACAGCCAGAATGAAGCTGAAATACTCCTACTTGAGACACAGTTACTTTAGATTATTTTTAAACACTATGGAACCCTCCTCCTACTACACCTAGTTAAGGCCTTGCCTCTTTACAACTTGACCAGTCCTCTGAAGACATCTAAATAGGCCCCGGACGTCAACAGCCAGAATGGGATCATGATGATCTACAGCGAGATGTATTCCCACTTGAGACACAACTGTTGATTTTCACAACTCTCAGCCCTCCCCCTACCCCTCCTAGTTACAGCCCTGTCTCTTTACAACTTGACCAGTCCCCTGAAGACATCTAAACAGGCCCCGGACGTCAACAGCCAGAATGGGATCATAATGATGTAGAGCGAGATGAAGCTGAAGTACTCCCACTTGAGACACAGCATCACCTGAAAAGTCAGCTTCAACACGACCGTCGCCATGAACCACAGCTTGCGCGGCATCGTCAGGTCGTTGCGGTCGTAGCCGTTCTTGCAGTGCACGATCATGTTGACGGTGATGTAGATGATGACAACGGCGTCAAAGAGCCAGAGCGGCGTGAAGATGAGGAACCAGTTCCAGAGGACCTTGTTGTCGAGACGTAGCACGAGCAGAATGAGGAATATGAGGACCGTGAACCACGTGAAGAGGGCACGGTGCATCACAGCCATTCTCAAATGTTGTTGTCTGTGATAGTGGTGGTGACTGTCGGTTAAAGTGTCAACATCTCTACCTGATATAATGAGTTAATGAATACAAACAGTCAAACAGTGGTGGTGATGACTGTGAATTAGAGTGTCGACATCTCTAGCACATATATTTATAAAGAGTTAAATCGTGTATCTTCAGCAATTAGCAAGTTAAAATGTAACAAACATTCCTACATCTTTACAAACTGTCAATCTTGAACAATTAGCAAGGGTCAATATCTTCATTAGATAAAAAGTTTAAAAAAATAACAAGACATTCTTAAACCACTTCCAGTTAAATTTTCAATCTTCACCAATTAAAGTTTATCGGTCACCACCATTCTAAAATGTTACTACTGATGACGACAAAGGCAATTTAAAGTGTCAATATCACTATCTTATAAAGAGTTAATGAATAACAGACATTTATGATGACTGAAGGTTAAAAGTCAAATCTACAGCAATTAAAGAGTTTACCGTTCACAATCAGTCTAATGATGTATGCAAGTTAAGTGTGTTAATAACCTTAGCAGATAAGAAGAGTTAACTGGATCTTGAATTACAAACTCTAAACATAACACGAGCTCCAACAAAGTGACTGTGAATCTAAATTCCGTGATCACTTTTTTTTCTTTAAGCTCTTAGTTGCAACGACTGGAGTTTCTCCTTTCTTAGGATCTTTGTCTTGGCAGACTTTGTATATCCGTTCCAGGATCTCTAGCGTTGTCAGGTGCTGTGTTTTGAACAACAGTTTTTGTCCGTCAGCTGAATGAAAAAAAAAATAGAAAGAAAGAAATGTTTTATTTAACAACGCACTCAACACATTTTATTTACGGTTATATGGCATCCAACATATGGTTTAGGACCACACAGATATTGAGAGAGGAAACCCGCTGTCGGCACTTCATGGGCTACTCTTTTCGATTAGCAGCAAGGGATCTTTTATATGCACCATCCCACAGACAGGGTAGTACATACCACAGTCTTTGATATACCAGTTGTGGTACACTGGCTGCAACGAGAAATAGCCCAATGGCCCAATGACGAGGATCGATCCCACAGCGACTGCGCATCGAGCAGGCGCTGTACCACTGGGCTACGTCCCACCCTTAAATGAAATAGAGATCAATAGAATTAGAGATCAATAGAAATAGAGATCAATAGAAAATAACCATGGTTCATCCTACCCATAGTCAAATTAGCCACATGCTATTTTTTTTATATAGAAAGTAGCTACAACATTTATATTTGGCTAATAAAATTTTGTTTAAAATAGCCACTTTTTCTTAATTTGCAAGCAGATATATTTGACATTTACCTAAAAAAAAAAAACATTTTTACAGTGTAACAGGGCTCGAACTTAAGAATTTGTCTCCCACGGCAATTTTTAATATAACTGCCATGGGTGAAACAGCCCACCGATGGCAATTTTGAGCCTGCGTATGGCAATATGTTTTAAAAGTGACATTTGCAGCAAATAAACTTGACTGAAAGCAGGGTTCGTACACCTTGGGCTGTTAAAATTTCCATAACTTTTCCAAAACTTTCCATAGCCCACAAATCCAAATTTCCAAAACCATTTCCAAGCAAACTCAATCACAACAAAGTGTTTTTTGCAGTTTTTAGACATGTTTGTCAGAGTTAAAACTTTTTCCTTGACTAAGCTGTGTGGTATACATGTAGGATTACTAGTAATAAAAAAATTAATGTAATTTATTTTGGCGTTTTAAAATGCAGTTTTATTCTTGGAGTGGACATGACACTTTCTGGGCATTTTAAATGGAGTCAATAGGTGCAATGGTAATTTAAATCATAGATACATCAAACTCGCGGCAAACTCGTGATGATCTGCGCAAGCGCAAGCACAGATAGCCTGAGTTAATCTTTCGGGATCAGGCTAAAACGGAACCACTACCAAAACATAACCATTTTCGCTGGCTAGGCTATAACGGCACCTCACTCGGGACGATCTGCGCAAGCGCAAGCAGCCTGAGTTAATCTTTCAGGATCAGGCTAAAACTAGCCCGAGTAATCTGACTGTAAGAGAGCTAGACGGACATTCTCTGACTGTAATGAGAGCGTATTTATGTCCAAATATCCGTCTAGCTCTCTTACAGTCAGAGTACTCGGGCTAGCTAAAACTGAACCACTACCAAAACGGAAACATTTTCGTTGGCTAGGCTATAATGGCACCTCATTATATTGGCTAAAATGGGGCGTTGGATTGGGGCTAAATATTGGTGAAACAAACCAGTCTTTCATACAATTTTATTTACGGCAAGGACATAATTTTCCATAACTTTTCCATAGCCAAGGTAACAAAACCTGATTTTCCAAAACTTTTAAGGTCCTGGAAAACACTGTGACGAATTTCTAAAACTTTCCAAGACTTTCCAAAACGCGTACGAACCCTGTGAAAGGTTATTTTGTTGTATGTAGACATTTCAAATATGCAAATGTTAAATATAGGCAGTTAATGTACACCAGGTGTATACATTTGCCATTGGTGAGGAACTTTACCATCAGTGATGCTCTCCACATACAGCAATTTATATCTCAACGATGGCAATTGCTGTCGGTGCTGCCGTTAAGTTCGAGCCCTGGTGTAAGCCTTGAAATTTTTAATGAAATAAAAGTCACCCTGCACCAAACCAAATGAGTCAACTTCTAATTTCTATACATTTAATAAATGGCTAAAATCATTGTTCAAATTTCAAGGAAATACTCTACATATCTCAAAATTATTGTCTAAAACTAAATTCCTTCTACACACCAAAGCCACACCAAGCAATGAAATTAACACTTAACAAGACTGACTGTTACCTGGGACAGGACACAGCCCAGTGGTACAGTGAGCAGTCAGTTTGGGATCGATTCCCATCGGTGGGCCCATTGGGCTATTTCTCGTTCCAGCCAGTGCATCACGACTGGTATATCAAATGCCGTGGTATGTGCTATCCTGTCTGTGGAATGGTGCATATATAAAAGATGTAGCGGGTTTCCTCTCTAAGACTATATGTCAAAATTACCAAATGTTTGACATCCATTAGCCGATGATTAATAAATCAACTTTTTTTTTTTGGCATGTTAACTTAAACTGTGAAAGCATGAATGCACTATAAATACAGGTTGTAGTTGTAAAAGATGTTTAAATGTTTGTTAAACCTGGTTTTTGTTAGAAAATGTATACAGGGGTTCAAACTTGAAAATTTGTCACCCACAGCATTTAAAAAAAGAATATTGCCATGAATTAAAAATCTCACGGAGGGAGATGTGTAGCATGCCTACAACCATATTTTTAAAAAGGACTTTTGCTGTAAATAAATTTGATTAAAAGGTTATTTTGTGCAGGCAGACATATTGCAAATGTACAAAATGTACTGGCACATTATGTACACCAGATATATAAATTTTGCCGTAATTGAGGAGTTTTACTAAAGGCAGTCATTTTTATCCAGCAGCACAAAAGTGCAGTCTGTGATGCTCCTAACCCATGGCAATTTTTATCTCAACGATGGCATTTGCCATCGATGCCGTTGTTAAGTTTAATTCAGCATATCGAACCTATCCTCAGTTCAATACCAACAATCACTCGCAGGTGCTACCAATGACCGACTTGTATGGTTTAGCATTAACCATATTAATTAGTAAAACTCGCACTCACTCAATTTCCATTTTGGACTTAAACAAACAACAACAAAAAACTTCACCCTGGACCTGACCAAGAGCCTGCAGTCCCTGGACCCTGATTCTAATTTTCTCACGCCTAAGAATTGCTACAGGTGGACAGCTCTGAAAACATCTCCATGGAATCATTACGCTTTTAAATACCTCCTTGCTCCATTATGTCGATATCTCAATTTTCATTGAATGCTAACTAGATTAAAAATATATATACACACAGTGGTCAAAATACGGCCGTTCTGACCAGATTTTGCCAGTCACTATTACCACGGCCACAAGACATTTTTGCCTGCTGTCACGTTGAACCAGCAATTAACTTGCGCTCATAACTTTTTATTATGTTTGGTCCCTCAGGTTTTAATTCAGTCCGGACCGAATATCTGGCGGGAATTTTAGCTAATTTCGACTCATGTACACACTTACAGAAACCGATGTTAATAACGGGTTCACTCCGGTCAGATCTGACGTCCACTTTCAAGTTGACGTTCTGATTGGTCGACAAAACCCGTGGAAAGTGCAGCTGGTACAGGACTTCTCTGTAATATACAACACACACAAACTTTAGTTAGTTTAAATAACAAAATTATTTAGTTTTTAAGAAATTTTTGTTTAAATTCATGGCCATGCAGTGAAAATTTTGTTTTCAAAATAATGATTCTAAAGCAATATATATAGTCGACTGAAAATTTATTAGCAACTACTGTTTTATATTTTAAAATTGAGTAGTGATCTGTTAAATTTATGGAGTAATTCATGATATGATATTGAACAAAATGTTCCCAGCCATGCCTGGAGAGAGATTTATTTCCCTCCGACATGCATTTGATACTTTAAAAAAATCGGCCTTCTACGTTAACTTTTCCATCTAGGAGCCAGATAGCACCTACTTGTATTTTTATATAGAAAGTATTAAATGTTTTAGTCACCAAATGAATTTTTTTTTTGCATATGCAGTATAATTTCCACCCACACCCCCTATCAATATTTGTTAGAATTAGTGTAAGTTTAGGGTTAGGGTTAGTTATATACAATACCTTTTTAAACATTTTGTTCTATAAAAGCAACATCATGTTTATATTTCATAATCCAGTATCACTACATTTTGCCTTTGAAAACTTAAGACATTTTTACTATTCTGTGTAAAATTTCCAGGGGTGCTTTTGTTGGTGCCTTTGGTAGAAATATAGCACAGAAGTCACCATGAGGCATTATGGAACTAAAGGTTCACTTTATTATGTATGCGGCGCTAGGTTCATCCCATCAAAATACACCTTATGAGATTTATAAGTGTTAAAATATAGTCTCACTTGTTGATCTACTGTGTGGCCGAGTGGTTACAGTGCTCGGCTAGTCCTGATAGTCTGCAGTTCGAATCCAGACCCTAGCAATGTCCACTTGATATCACTAATCCAATACCCCAATAGGGGTCCGGTGGAAATCTTTCCGAAGATTAAATGTTAAAGTAAATGTGATTTTTCCATTAGTGGTACACTGGTGGCACCTAAGTCTGTGCACCTAAACATTTGTGTTATATTTTAAAGTTAAAATATTTCTTTAAAAATATTTGTTTCACCGCTACAGTACAATGGAACAATAAACGTGTTACAACTAAAGTTATTTTAATTTTAATACTTTTTAAACTCAAGTAATGAGCACATTTTTAGTGGGACCCCCCTGCATTTACTGGCCTGCATGACGGCCCATAAGTCTGCACGGCAAACATTAAAACAACCACTTATGTCGCTAATGTTTACATAAAACAGCAACAAACAATGGATCCTACTTTTATAAGTTCTAAATAACAAACACTTCCTGTTATAGTCTGTTTCAGAAACATTTAGATTGTGTAAATGAGATAAATATAAATGGTATTCCATGCTCCTTAGTTTGGACAACACAAAATGACAATATAAAAAAAAGCCAATGTAAAAATATTTTATCATTATTCAACAAACATTGTCCGTTATTAACTGTGTAAATGACCACAAATAGTGTTCGCTAGACATATAGGACAATCAATGATAATTTTGAAAGAGACTATAGCTAAAATAGGCCATTCAATCTTCAAAGTCTGTGTGCAGCCATTTTGCATTGTGTCACTCGGAGGGAAATTCAAAGTATGCTTGGATGTTTACGTCAACAGATAAAATAAGACATTCATTTCATTTATGGATTCATAAATTGCAATAAGGTATGTATTGAAGCTTGTATGTAAATTTATGTAAGTTGATATGCAAGGTTGATCATTACAACATTGACAGACACGTGTTGACAGGTGATTGAAAAACATGTTGATCGAGGCTGGCAAAAGTATACTTTCAGTGCGTTAATTCAGAGTTTTTTTCAATAAGTGTTATCGACCAGTCTTATACATAAATTCACAATCAAGATGTGTTGTTTTAACAATAGTTTTGTGAATTAAATTAACGTTGTTTGTTTGTTTACAAACATACCCCGACACTTGTTTCAAGACGTAATGTAACGTCATTAATGTGCGCAGACTTTTGTGCCACGCAGACTAAGGTGACATGAGTGTATGGAAACTTTTATATGCACCATCCCACAGGACAGCACATACCATGGCATTGGCGTTCATAGTGGACACTGGCTGGAATGAGTTACCGGCCAATGAGCCTACAAACTGGGATCGATCCTAGAATGACCGTGCACCAGGCAAGCGCTTTACCACTGCGCTGTGGCGAGCGCACTTTACTGGTGGATAAAGACGTGATCAGTGTTTCACTGTGTTTCACTGTGTTGCGTGTGTATTGTAGGACATTTATCAAATGACATTGAGCGAGCATTAAAATCACGGAACCACGTAATACAGAAAACTACTTTTAACTGCATCTTGTACACATATACCTTATTGACCTAACGTTTTCAGAAAAAGGGTCAAAAGAAAACTTCACTTGTTTGACAGCTCTTAGTTGAAGCGTATTAATCAATTTCGCTATTTTGTTGAACGCCATGCCTAATAAAATCACGTGATTGTGCCTATGGTACGAAAGCTGTCATTGGTTAGATATAAATGCGGAACAGAACTGCAACCATAAATGGTGAACTTCGGACTGACGATGACTGTAATGAGGTAGCAAAATGCTTACCCTTCCCTGTCATGGACAGAACTCTCTGGCGAAGTCAGAGATTGTGCCCACGACAGGCGTGCTTGAACAGTTCTCTGATGGAAGCATGCCAAAAATGCCCACCCACAAAATGCTTACTTTCACTTTCAAATTAAAAGTATCACCATATCATGGCATACACACGTGCAAAATGTTTACCTTTATACGGCCACACTTGATGGTCAAAGTCAAAGACATTTGTTCAGCTTACATGTTACATTGCGCAAACATATATTTCTGATTATACTTGTCCCTTATAAAATATAGCAAAACTTTATAATATCATGATAATAGTTAAACAAAGGCCGATCGTATAGCATATAAATAATTAATACATTGCAGTTATTGTTATTATAAAATTTTTTTATAAATACGCGTGCATGTAATTAAAAGTAAAAGTAAAATAAAATAATAATAATAAATTCAAGCAAAATAATTATTAAATCTCTATTATAGTCAATAGACCTACATCAAACTGCATTCACTGTTAACTAAAGAAATTTGTGGTTGGTAACTCAGGACCGTACCCTCCGGTGAGAATCTCACTTTTTATTATTATAATTTTTTTACTCCATAAAATAGCATTACACATCTCAGGGTTTAATTTGTATAGTGTTTCATTTGTTTATAAAACGTAGTGCTCCCTCCCCCCCCCCCCCCCCCCCCCGGTACGGTCTTGGTATCTGCTTCTGTCCTGAACTGTAGTGGTAAAACACTCGCCTGATGCGCAGTCGGTCTAGGATCGATCCCGTCGGCTGGACAATTGGGCTATTTCTCGTTCCAACCAGTGCACCACGGCTGTCATATCAAAGGCCGTGGTGTGTGTTATCCTGTCTGTGGGATGGTGCATAAAAAAGATTCCAAATTGCTACTAATGGAAAACTGTAGCGGTTTTCCTCTCTAAGACTAGATATATATGTCAAAATTGCCAAATGTTTAATATCTAATAACCGATGATTAATAAATAAATGTGGTCTAGTGGTGTCGTTAAACAAAACAAACTTTTAACAGTTCTGAGCATTTACAAATTGCCATACAAGCAGAAGACATAATTATTCGGAGTTAATACTTTAACGGAGTCACTAAAGGCTAATAATCAAAACGACCAGCCTCGGTGGCGTCGTGGTTAAGTCATCGGATATAAGGCTGGCAGGTACAGGGTTCGCAGACCGGTACCGGCTCCCACCCAGAGCGAGTTTTAACGACTCAATGGGTGGGTGCAAGGCCACTACATCCTCTTCTCTCTCACTAACCACTAACAATTAACAACTAAACCACTGTCCTGGACAAACAGCCCAGATAGCTGAGGTGTGTGTGCCCAGGACAGCGTGCTTGAACCTTAATTCGATATAAGCTCAAAAATAAGTTAAAATGAAACGAAAGAGGTAAGCAACCCAGACATTATGTGACATTGGTCGGCTCGCGACGAGATCATATGTACCAACGAGATCAAGTACCGCTAATTACTTTGATCGGTGGACTGGTAGTTGTTAGTGCTCCATCACCAACCACCCCACTCCATCCCACCCCACCCCACCGCTCCGGAAAATGTATTGAAAAAAAACCAACATTCGACTCTCAGCTACTCTCAGCTCTCAGCTGCCAGAAAATACATTAAAATGAAATTTTGTTTTTGTTTAACGACACCACTAGAGCACATTGATTTATTAATCGTCGGCTATTGGATGTCAAACATTTGGTAATTTTGACGTATAGTCTTAGAGAGAAAACGCGCTACATTTTTCCATTAGTAGCAATTAAGGGATATTTTATATGCACCATCCCAGACAGGATACCACATTGGTGCATTGGCTGGAACGAGAAATAACTCGATGAGCCCACTGACGGGGATCGATCCCACACAGACCGCGCAACAAGCGAGCGCTTTACCACTGGACTACGTCCCACCCTGTCTATAAAAGTACTTCAACTAACCAACTACATATTAGTGGTCATCCAGGCGCATGTGCAGAGGCGGGGAAATGTTGGTAGGTACAGGGTTCGCAGTCCGGTACCAGCTCCCACCCAGAGCGAGTTTTAACGACTCAATGGGTAGGTGTAAGACCACTACACCCTCTTTTCTCTCACTAACCACTAACAGCTAACAACTAACCCACTGTCCTGGACAGACAGCCCAGGTAGCTGCACAAAATCTTACGTCACATTGTGTTGACCCCTTTCTCCCCTAATGTGCTGTTGGCCAATCGCGTTAGCGTTTATATCCCAGCTTTGTTAAGGAAAACGGTATCCCACAATGTGATGTGTGATTTTGTCATTAACCTCCGATATCTCTCACATGTATGTAATAATAAAGTTCAATGTCTTAAATGACTCCCCATAATCTACGTTAAGGGATAATTAATCACTCCCCTAAAACAAATTCACGTTAAGATCTGTATCATTGTGTCCTCGTAACAGTTTGCGTCCTGAACCTTTATCAAAGTAAAAGTTTGCTTTTGTTTAACGAAACCACTAGAGCACATTCAATAATTAATCATCGGCTATTGAATGTCAAAAATTTGATAATTCTGACATACAGTCTTAGAGAGAAAACCCGCTATATTTGTTCCATTAACAGCGAGGAATCCTTTATATGCATTTTGCCACTGACATGAAAGCACATACCACAGCCTTTGACCAGTTGTGGTGCACTGGTTGGAACGAGAGAAAACCCAATCAGCTGAATGGATCCACCGAGGTGGTTCGATCCTGCAACGCAAGCACCTCAAGTGAGCACTCGACCAATTGAGCCAATTTCATTCATTTCAACTTATTTGATATAACTTATAGATGAAATGCTCGCGATGGTGTATTTTATTTTAAAGAAAGAAAGAAAGAATTTTTTTTATTTAACGACGCACTCAACACATTTTATTTACGGTTATATGGCGTCGGACATATAGTTATGGACAACACAGATATTGAGGGGGGAAACCCGCTGTCGCCACTTCATGGGCTACTATTTTCGATTAGCAGCAAGGGATCTTTTATATGCACCATCCCATAGAGAGGATAGCACCTACCACGGCCTTTGATATACCAGTCGTGGTGCACTGGCTGGAATGAGAAGTGGACCATTAGGCCCACCGACAGGGATCGATCCTAGAACGACTCCGCATCAAGGGATCGCTTTACCACTGGGCTACGTTTCGCCCCTGGCGTTATGGAAGTTCTAATCTTGAAAATGCGGCAGATTAAACACCACCGTCCTTGACAGACACATTAGTCGGGATTCGATGATGGAACCATGGGAACTGTCTTGTTGGTAGACATGTACTCGAAATAACGTAAATTCGTCACAAAGCTATGACGTCATAATACTGTATACGTCACGGTGCTTTACAAGCATTAATTTTGTAAGGCAACGTTATTCATGAAACTGAGCTAAAGATTAGGACATGCAGATAATGGAAATCTGCTACTTATTTTAAAAATTAAAAAAACCCCATCAAAACAAACAATCATGGAGGTTACAAAAAAGAAAGAAAAAGGTTTTCCCAAACCCGGCCTTGAGAAAAGAAAGGTAGATATTAATTTTTAGTTCTGGAACAAATGTATTTGACAATTTGTGGAGAACTGAGGTTTATCGCTGAAAGATTCTTCTACTGTATTTCTTAATCATTTGACGTTTATTGTTGTTGTTTTTTAGTTTTTGTTATATATATATTTTTTTTTTTTTTTTTTTTTTTTTTGGGGGGGGGGGGGGGGGGGGGGGTGGGGTGTTGTGTTTTTTTTTTTTTTTTTTTATAAGTACGAATGGAGATTTACTTCCAACTTTTGTGTTGTCCAAAATTGTAGAATTGCAAAAAAAGAAAAAAAAGAAGAATTCTTTTTTAAACAGTACTTGTATTTGTGCCTTTCGGTGATTAAAAAAAAATACTCAAAGGACGTGATACATCCTCTAGCCCCCTCCACGCCCCAATCTCTTAAAGATTACTGAACAATTAACTAATTATTAAAATCCATCTAAATCCACATTTCAAATAGTGACTCTGGCCCGAGTTTACGTTTGAATATCTGACTGGTTATATCCGTAATGTATCATCAATGGACAAACATGCAGGTAGTCGCATTATTGCTTAAAAAACCAGTCATAGAACAGGTGTTTCAAAACGGTGTTCAGCTAGCCAATCACATTGGTTGTTTTATTCTATCTATGGATGTTTTTACATCGATTTTGTCGTCTTGTCGAAAACGTTTAAATTTAGATTTTTTGTGGGGTACTACTGTTGGACGAGTTCGAAATACAGCTGTAAGTTTAAACATCGGAAAATACTCGATGAGAAACAGAAACATAATTGTACAAATAAAGATTACTTTGGGTAACAATCGATTTCTTTTCGTCAGATTTGATGTCAACAAAAAATGGCCGCCATATTTGACCCCTTTAAAGTGATTATGTATTTGGAAGATGTCGGGTATATACGATTAACAATGTGATAGGCAATTATTTGCGCCAGTACAATGATATTCATTGCTGTGGGTTATACAAATGTCAATTTCTGTTTAAATTGAATACCAAGCATTTTTGCGCGACTATTTATGGTCACTTGGACGCTTGTTTTCTGGCTTCATACACAATAAATATAGCATATCTCACCATAATTTCACTTGAAATCCAAATTTCGTAAAAGGTACATTTTTATCATTATTTATATAGATTAGGGAAAAAACATCTAGTACATTTTTCTTCAGGTGGGGGGCACAGCACCCCTCAATCCCTCCATCCCTTTCCTACGGGCCTGTTAAATATGGTTTATTTTTACTATATAATGTCCAAAGGTAGGCCTATGTTCACTAGATAATACGATGTATGCAGTCCATTTCAGTATGAGACTTCAAGATTTTTGCCTGATCTGTAGTTTGCACATATACATAGTGTGTTGCCAAATTCAATTCAGTGGTATACTCACTAGACCCAGACCTATACTCAGCTTTGGTGTGTTTTGAGCCATATTTTGCAGTTGATTTTAGAATAGAACTGACAATGTTGCTCAAAGAGGTGTTCCGAATGTCTTAGTACTCAACCAGGTTAATTAATTTTTTTTTATAAATTGTAATAAATTTTTGTTAATCGTGTAGTAGAGGGGATGATTTTCCGTTTCAGATTTTGCCACATTCGTTTCAGATTTTTCAAATTCCTTTTTTTTCTGTTTTTGTGTTCAGTTAGTGTCCTGTTTTATTGTTATAAACTATATACATTTGTTATATTGTTCCAGCTCTGAGCTGGTTTGCTATTACTATTTTTTTTAAACACCTGTAAAAATAATTTTTGAAACAAACTTTAAAAAAAGAAAAGTGTATAAACCGCACCACTTGGTTCCCACCTTCATCCATAAATAAACCGCACCTTTAAATAAGCCGCGGTTAAAACAAAGCCACAAACTTAATTACGGTTAATTATTTTTTGTATTTAATAATAATAAAGAGATCCATTCTCCCTTAAATTCAAACAATAAATAATTATTGATTGTGTGGCTTTCAGTTTCATTTCATCTGATTGATTATGGGTAAGTTTCATTTATAAACAAATTTAACACACCGTTGACAAACCCCGCTATTTCACGAAAATGTGAACAAGAACTTTGGTAATGTATTGTTCGTAATCTTACATTATTTGCCAAAAAATATGTATAAATAAATAAATACATGATAACATATTAGTTTCAGTATGATTACAAAGTGTGAACCAAAAAAAAGGGAGGGTGGGCACACGTAAGAATTACTATTTTAGTACTCACTTGATTACACATTGTATGTTAATTTCTCTGTAACCTAACTAGCGTGCTGTGTGCACAAATTACATATTCAAATGAGGTCGGGTCAATCTGGATATAGGCCATTGGTAGTGAAACGAAACTAAACACTGTTCTGTCGATCGTTTAAAGTTTCGACATTTATTTTATAACTTTAAAAAATATATATATTTGCCTAGAATTATATATTAAGAGCCGGTTTCAGGATCCACAGGGCCTGTAACACAAATAACAGCTGGGCCCAATTTCCAAGATATATAGTTTGCAACCCCCTCGGGGAGAGGGGGAAAATGTACACAATGCCTCACCGCAGGACCCCCTGAACTGCAGGGTCTGTAGCATGTGCTACATGTGTTAAAATAAACCGGTGAGAAGAAAAGTAAAATGCTATTTTTGTGTGCAATTTAGAAAACAATCGGTTCAGAAATAAATAACATGTAGTAAATTCCGTAGCATGAAAAAAGGCATTCCCCGTTGGACGGACTATAAATGTGAAATGTTTCCGTACAAATTAACGAATATGCCCGAAGTTTTACGAAATTATGTTTTCTGGCGAAAGCGTTGTGTAAATTGGCTATGCTTTTGAATCGTAATACGTATTATTGAAAAATATCGAAATTGAACGTACTAGAAATCTTATTATATAATCAACATTCTAAAATTGTATTGGTAAATGTTTATCTTTATATTTCAAGTTAAATTTCACTATGTAAAGTTACACGGGTAAACAGTCACATGCTTTGTTGCAAGCTTACGGCAATTAAGCATAACTTCCGAGAATCAACGGTTCTGAAAATATTTAGGCATACTGTACACTCCATGAAAGTTCGCATACCAAAACACTATGTGTATATTATCAGTATTGAATCTTAAAACTACTAAAAATATTTATTATGGTGATTGAACCAGAAATACAACTTTTGAAGGTTATTTTTTTAAAATTGCAAATTCCGTTTCAGTTACCGTATATCGCTGTGTATTAGCCGACTTTTTGATACAAAATTTATCAAGTCAAAGGCTGGGGTCGGCTTATCTAAGGAGTCAACATTTTATTGGAAATGTAAAGTTAGAATAGTGACGTCACGGCTCGACTCGATCTATTGTCATTATTGTGCTCTGCATTTCCGCTTTCATAAAGGTTTAATATTGCATTTTAACACAAGCTATTACAAATAAAAGATATTAAAATTGTATATATATGTTCATCTTTAATAAATGTTGGTGTTTAAAAGTTATTTAGTAATATTTATCTGTTTAAACAACAATAAATGGTGACCGATCAAAACAATTTCGGAAAACTTCGCAGGTCACGTGTCATTACAAAACTGCTTACTAAACCGGTGAACACGTTAATTGTTCCAGCTTCATTTGTTTTGTTTGTCGGCTTGGGATTAATCGACACGGGTGGTTGGGTATGGTAGGGTATAGCCGACTAGTAATGAAAAGACCGATTAGCACAATCAACAATGCAAACAGTCACTGTGTTTTTAACGTGTCGCTGCAATCAAGAATGTTTAGGTATATTTCGCTATCTTGGTACTTATATTTTACGAGAAATAAATTAACCGGACACCGTTTCTATAAATAGAAATCGGCTACTGCTTCCGGAAAGTTTGCTGTGACAAATGACGTTTGAAAGCAGATGTACTTTGTCATTTTGTAGAGACCACACAGACATCTGACTTGGTTAGTTTTATATAGGGGGGTCGGCTTATATACAAGGTCGATAATTTTAAAGCCGATTTGGAGGGTGAAACTAGGGGGTCGGCTAATGCATGGAGTCGGCTAATACACAGCGATATACGGTACTAAATTCTGCGATTCCATCCGTTTTTCCATGATCGCGGAAAATCATCCCCTCTAGTGTAGGAAAGTTAGTCTGCATATTGTTTCTAAAATCGATGGTCTCTCGGCAGACTGTCTTTCTAAATTGCCGTCAGTGCCATCTTTAAATTTGAGCCCTGATCTACAGTGTTGTAATATCTGGAAAAGCATGCATGTTTACATGTATGTGTTGCAGGAAAAGATTTTTAAAAGAATTTTTTTTTATCCTCCCAAAACACATGACTCCTATCCCCATGTAATGACCATATATACCAACCACCATTTAAAGAATACCACGAATGGTACACAGTAGTGTTGTTTGTTATTAATAATAATTAAAGTTTGTTTTGTTTAATGACACCACTGTATCAAATTTATCATCGGCTATTGGATGTCAAACGTTTAGTAAATCTGACTCGTAGTCATTAGAGGAAACCATCTAAAAAATTTCTAATGCAGCAAGGGATCTTTGTTATGCACTTTCACCCAGGCAGGAAAGCACATACCAAGGCTTTTGACCAGTTGTGGTGTACTCGTTGGAACGAGAAAAAGCCAATCATTTAAATTGATCCGCCGAGGTGGTTCAATCCTGCGACGCAAGCACTCAACCGACTGAGCTAAATCCGTCCCCTTTAATAATAATTAATAACGCTATTTTTTCCAAGGCTTAAAAAATATATTCATAAATAGTCTTTCTAATAAAGCTGAATTATTTTTTCGAAGTCCAATGTTTCCTCCAACTCCCATTCGGACCCCACACCGACCCTGTGAATAAATTTGCCAGGCCCCATAACATTTAAACTAAAAATAAAGGGGCATGATCAATCCGCCCATATAGAAGTTAAAAATTATACATCCCAATGACGAAAATGGAAAAAGTAAACATGTTTTAATTTTATTTTAATGCTGAATAAATCAGGTCTTAGGCTGAAGTCCATAAAATGTTAGCAACTTGGCAAACTTGCTCAGAAAATCTGTCACCAAATTCAAGTTTCATTTAGCCAAACAACACTATAAACGACAAACGATTTTCAAATTGGCTTTTCAGTGAATTAGTAATAAAATATATTAGCCAAATTCAACTTTTAAATATTCGCAGTTTGCAAGAGAGAGGTTAAACCCTGATGAATATAAACAAGTACATTCTGAATGTCCATTGTAACCTTTAAGTGGGATGTAATTTAACAAATGGTTGGTAGCCCAGTGGTAAATAACTCGCCTGATGTGTGGTTGGTGTAGGATCGATCCCCATCTGTGGACCCATTGGGCTATTTCATGAACGGTATATTAAAGGCCATGGTATGTGCTATGTTGTGCATATAAAAAATTCCTTTAGAATTACTAATGAAAAAATGTAGCTGGTTTCCTCTCTAAGAACATATGTCAAAATTACCAAATGTTTGACATCCAATAACTGATGATTAATAAATCAATTGCTCTAGTGGTGGTGTTAAACAAAATAAACCTTTTTTTTAATTTAACAGATTTTTTTCGCATTCGGAACACATCTTCAGATTACCAAATTTTCTCCTTTTTCTGGTAATCCCAGTGTTACAGATATTCAGTCAAATTTATTTAGGTGAAGTTCTGACCTCATTTTACAGGGATTTATCCAGGCATTTTGTGGGTGAGAAGACAGGCTCCTTCCGAAAAGAAAGTGGCACTGAAAATTCCCAATTCTCTTGAAATGCAGAAATCGAGCCATTTCAATGGATCCATTTGGCTGACTGGGTTTTTTTCTTTTCTTGTTCCAACCAGTGCACCACAACTGGACAATGGCCGTGGTATGTGTTTTCCTGTCTGTGGGAAAGTGCATATAAAAGATCCCTTGCTATCATTAGGAAAAATGTAGCGGGTTTCCTCTGATGACTGTGTTAGATTTACCAAATATTTGACATCCAATAGCTGATGATTAATTAATCAATGTGCTCTAGAAGTGTCGTTAAACAAAACTAACTTCAAAGGCCTGAAAAAATATCCCACATATTTACCTGTGCTAATTTTCACAATCCCATTAGACATGGGACCATGGCAGAAAGATCCTGGATAAATCACTTTTTTAATTTATTTCTTTTTCAGATGCCACGCTCGAGAACGTATTCTCGTAGGAGGCGGAGTCCGTCATATGATCGGTATGACGATCGTGATTACTACAAACACGCCAAGCGGTGGAAGGGCGATTATGAATACCATGATGAAAACTCGAATCATTCACACCACTCACGACATTCCAGGTTCGTAAAACAGGCAACGCCATCGGTAGCAAACTGTTTTTTTGTTGTTGTTTTTACAAAAAGTCACTAATTAAATCAGTACAGGGCACGTGTTTTTTTAAAAACTTTTAAGAGTCCAGGGCAAATATTTTCAAAATAATCTTAGCCTACGAAATCGTAAAACCATCGTAAGCTAAAATGACTTCGAAAATATGGGCCCAGACACAATCTTTAACGACGTCACACGCATACAATATATTACAGTCTCGAGTCTAGACTCTTAAACGTTTTATAAGCACCAGGCCATGGCTCTAAATGGTGGCCTGCGAAAAGCAAAAAGCAGTCCGTTTTTTAGACATGGTAGGTTAAATAGAAATTCATTTGCTGAAGCTACCAAAAAAAATTGCCAGTTATTTTTTAAGAGACAGATGTCTGTACGATCTTATCTGCTATTTATCTTGTAAACCTGTTGCATTTTAATTCCATATTTCACTATTTACAAGATATCTCAGAGGTCCTGGTCTTCCAAACACTGTCACAGACATTCCCTTCACCCCGGGGCGAGACGTAGCCCAGTGGTAAAGCGCTCGCTTGATGCACAGTCGGTTTAGGATCGATCCCCCTAGGTGGGCCCATTGGGCTATTTCTCGCTCCAGCCACTGCACCACGACTGGTATATCAAAGGCCGTGGTATGTGTTATCCTGTCTATGGGATGGTGCATATAAAAGATCCCTTGCTGCTAATCGAAAAGAGTAGCCCATAAAGTGGCGACAGTGGGTTTCCTCTCAATATCTGTGTGGTCCTTAACCTTTAGACTACTGGATTAATTTTTAACAAAAACGACGTTGAGTGGGTACAAGTTTATAATTTTTACTCACATATATTCACTTAAATGTTTTATAAATACATGAAATAAAGTTCTTATATAAATCGGTAAGTATTATTTTCGTGTTTTTTTTTGTAATTTTTATTATTTTTATATCAGCTAATGGTGATTAAAATTAGGCAAAAAATCGAAAAAGTTGCGTTTACTTACGAGCATTTGTGGCCAGCTGTCCATTATTCCCGATAACAGTAGTTTTCTGACCAGAATATTTTTAAAAACTCAAACTACGATTCATATTGCAATATTTGGTAATTTTCGTTGTTGGTAAAACGATCAAATTTATTATCAAATTAGCTGTCACAATCAGCTATCGATCCCTGAAAATGACCGCGACGTGCCGCCATTGTTGTCAAGCGAAAATACTTGCCGAAAACCACTTTTTGAACTCAAAATTTCAAGGTATTTTCAATTGAAAAAATCAAAACAAAAGCCACCATTTTGAAAAAAAATCTTTTTTCTTTTATTATATTTCCGTTTCCGGTGAGTGTCGTGTGCAAAACGGCGGGAAATATCAATTGGGGAATGCACTGTATACAGTGTACAGTATGTCGACTGGTGTGACGTCTGGCGAGTTATCTCGCCTGCAGTACTCGAAGGTTAACCATATGTCTGACGCCATATAGCTATAAATAAAATGTGTTGAGTGCGTCGTTAAATAAAACATTTCCTTCCTTGACCTGTGTTGTACTGATGTTCCAAACTTTATATATTTTAAATAACCTGATTCTGTAATGAGTTAGTACCTGTATTTCTCAATTTGACTGCTGATCATCAACATTTTGAGCATCAGATGTTTAAAAATTAGTCTAAAATATCTTTGTTTTACAATTTCGATGTGAAACAGCGATATTATAGCTCGAACAAAACAACAGTGCACTTTCAAAACCCCTGCCAGTGTTTCTGCCAGAAAGAATTTTTGGGGTATGGCCACCCCCTAAAAGAAAATTGGTTATGTTTAGGAAATTCATACCGTAATGCTAAGAGTAATTAATTTTGTCAAAGGGTTAACTTAACAAAATTAAATCTGCAAAAACATTTGGGTATGGTGCCATACCCGTTTTACCCTTTGGCAGAAACCCTGCCTGCATATTTCCTTCAGTTACAATTCTGATGGTGATTACAATTGATGTACATTCTAGGTTACAATAATAATATAAGATTTGTCTCCCCTTAGACCATAACCGTGTTTGTGATTCATGAATACTTTGTTTAAAGTCAGTGTTACATTTTCTGATGTTAATCCTTTTTCTTAATGCTTTTGGTTTCTAAACCTTTTAATGACAAATGTAACAGCTTATTATTTTCACAATTATTATAATGGTTTTAAAATTGTTCTTTCTGGGGTTTTAGACATCACGGTGAAAAAAATTGAGGGTGTGATTAATTAACTCCCTTTACTTAAATTAGAGGGAGCCATTTAAATAGCATTTACCGGCCTCGGTGGAGTTGTGGTTAAGCCATCGGACATAAGGCTGGTAGGTACAGGGTTCGTAACCTGGTACTGGCTCCCACCCAGAGCGAGTTTTAACGACTCATTGGGTAGATGTAAGGCCACTACACCCTCTTCTCTCTCACTAACCACTAACAATTAACCCACTGTCCTGCCCAAGGCAACATGCTTGAACCTTAAAGGGACACACCCTAGTTACGGCTAGTTGTTAACCATTACGGCGTTGTTTTTCGCTATTAAACCCATTTTTTTCACAAATAAAATTGCACTTTACTTTTTTTATTTAGAATATACATTTCCATTCACCTGAAGTGTTTTTTGGTAATCCTGGTAATACTGGTTTTTGTAATACCACAAAATGCATTTTTCGTATTTCATAAAATGGCACGGGCCTCTGAGAGAAAAAACGTTGAGCAGATAATGTCTAATCTATTTTTAGAGGGGATATTTCCATTTCAGTGTCACAGACGTTGGTATGCCACGTGACCGTTATCATTTTGGTTCGGTTTGTTTTCTCGTGCACGGTTCGCGCAGTCAACATCCGATTTGTTGTTGTTCATTTGTGAGATTTTTCTTCACAGTTCGTGAACATTTTCAGTAACAATAAAGTTCAGACAAGTAAGTGTCTCAATACAAAACATTACAAACCCTTAAAACCAATAATTTTGCTAAGTCTTACGATATCTGGAGAGGGGATACAACCAGGACAGAACAGTTGGAACATGTCCAGGAGAGGTGAAAGGAACGCACACCAAGTCTGTGAAATTTGTCGTGACGTAGGCATTGTTGTGCTTCGAGCGACATCTACCGGTGACATCAGAATACTAACTTTCAAAATTATTTCAAGCAATTGGGACATGGGCATTCCCATGGTATTTATCGATATAAAACCTGCTTTTTCACTCCATTTGATAAAAACGTGATCTAAGTGTGTTACAGGTTTGTAGATTAACCAAATTATAATCTATTTGCGCTGGATGGAACTAGGGTGTGCGGCTTTAATTGGATATAAGCACAGACATCAGTTGAAATTAAAAAATATATAAATAACAATTGATCGTTAATCATGTTATCAATTTGTTGTTAATTTACGGTTTGTTTAATCTCATTGCAGAATACTATTGATGGTGCACTGAGAGTGCTCTAGTGGTGATGTTAAATGAAACAAACTTCTTTTTTCTGCTAGGGCAGGGGACATTTTGTTTTCAAAATCTTGATTACCGATATTTCTAGTCAATTAAAAATTGATTCGCAACTATTGCTTAATGTTTTTAGATTATGTAGCAATCTCTTAAACTTTGCCATGCAATACTTAACAAAATTTTCCCTGTAAGGGCAAGTTGGCGATAGATAATTAAAACATGCTCTGGGCTCACAATGGAACAAATTTTGGTTTAGATATTTTTCTGAAATGTAGAGTATTTCCTTGAAAATCATTAAAATGTGGCTAATTTAAGAAATATTTTATAAGTCGAAGTAATTTATTTTTAGCCATTTTGTGTAAACATTAGCAGTTGGCTAATGTGGCAATGTACAGGGTGATCCCTGCATGCTAGGGAAAAAATACTATTATACACAATTCACCAAGTTGGTATTTGATATATAATTTTAACTTTTGTCCTTTTTAAAAATTTTAGCTCCGAAAGACTTCACCGGCATCGACTGAAGCGGTCGAAGAACGAATACAGGTCGAGGTCGCGATCGAAGACCCCGGTCCAGAGCCGAGTGCGCCGCAGCAGTCGCAACAACAGCAGCCACTACCACTCGGAGAGCCACCACAGCAGCAGGCGAGTGCGGAGAACGAGACACAAGCGGAGACACTATCGGTCGTTCTCGTCGGCATCAAGATCGAAAAGCGGTCCGGTAGGTGCTGCCTCGGCAATTTTTTCACACCTTTTGTTGTTTTGCTTTTCAAGAGTTGGATGATAGGAAGATTTTTTTTTTTTTTTTTTTCCTTATAGAGGGAGCTGCTTTAATAGGATTGTATAGTTATTTACAGAGCTGTGCTTTATAGTGTTACCCATGTTGGCAGACCTTAACGTTGTTTGGGGCGGGGTTTTTTTTTAAATGGGGACATAAGTGTGAGAAGTTGCTTTATAGGCAAACTTTTAAACAGAAATAAATTAATTTATTGCTATTAAGGATGTTATTTAAAGCTGTAGTACTGGTTATTTTTAGAAATAATTTTAACATTTAAAATAGAATAGATCATAAACTTGTCAGGGCTTTAGATTGCATCAAAGTTAAGACCATAAACGCTGTACCCAGAATACATATGCCCAAATTAAATATTAACATACTGACTTCAAAATATTTTACCTCGAAGCTAATGAAATGTTAAGTTTAATTAGATTAAAATAACTTGATATGCATTTCTGAATATTGACAACTCTGCGGCAGCTGTTAATGACAGTACTTAACTAAAACGACCTTCCACCGTTCAGAAAATACAAACATTCCCGTTGTGCCCAAATTAGTGAGATCCAAAGCCCTATGTTACAAAATAGATTTTAATTTTTTTTTTTTATTACTTTGCATTTTAAAACCAAGAGGAAATAAATACATGAGCAAAAATTACACACATATTTTAAAGGCCTAAAATATTTTTATAAAATCAAAATGACATAGAATGGCAAGATAGAATGCTGTAATAATATTTATTTTCTCATGTAACTTTTTTATATTTATTCATTTCTCATATGAGGTTTGGCATTGGGTTTTTTCTGATCGGACAAGCTTATCAAACATAACATCCCAATAGTAATATTCCAGTTAATAAAAAAATCAAGTAAGACTTAACAATCCGTTTTTTAATTAACTTAGTACAAGTTTCATGATTAGTTCATGTAGAATCGTGTAACCTACAGAGTTACTTCCCTTGTAGTTCTATTGTCTTTGATGCATCAATAAAGAAGTTAATTTAAGTTCAACTTGTTTAAACTCTACAAGACATTTTTCAAAGGCAGGCCATTCCATATTTATTTAAAACACATCTGTCACAAGAATACCATGCTATTTAATATTTATATTAACAACTTATAATATATAGAATAAATTTAAAGTATTTTGTCTAAATTTTAGAAAACTACAAAACGAAACAATTTATTTCATATTGTTATTAAAAGTTTTAGTGTTTGAAAAAACACCCAATACAACTCAAAAATATTTGACATAAAGTAGTATTTAGATTTTAAAATTTTCGCAAGCATAATGTATGTGTAAATTTTCTTTAATGATTATCAGTCGATTGATAAAAACTGATAATCTGATTCTTCACAAGTTGCATAGGTCTCACTACACGTATGTCATCTGCCACTGAAACCCATGTTAAATTGCCCAACTTCAAACGAAGATTGCCAATAGAATGGATTCTTGTTGGTACTAACAACATACACCATTGCGAATATACATTATATAAGCATTTATTTTCACTCCAAAATTGAGAACATTTCCGTCTCAATTTTTTTTACTATATGACCGCATCTGGCTGTAGTACTGGTCCGAACAGGTGGTTCATTAACCGATTCACTTTGGCTGTCTCTTGTGCTATACACCCATGTCCCTAAAGGTCAATGCACAATATTACAAAATAACATGGGCAAAATACAGCCAGAAGGCTTACCATTAAACACACATATTGCTTTAATTCTTCACCATTTCCTGGAAGTGAATATGTGAACCATAACGTGTCACAATTAAGGACTATAGTGAACCCAGAAGTCAACTGTGCAGTGAGACCATAGGGTATGCCATTTTATTTGGTATCAACAAGTTATACATTGATTAGCATGTGAAATACACGTTTGTTTGTTTGTTTTGTCCTGACAAGTAAAAATCTGCTCCGATAAGCAAAATGATCCTAGGTGGTTGTAAAGTGGACAAGTAAAAACGTTCAACGCAGTTTAATTTTGAGCAGTCAAAAACATTGTTCTTGTACTTGAACAAAACAAACTATTTGGATAAATAAAAATATGGCTGACAAGCAGAATTGTCTGGTGGACAAGTAAAAAAAATTCTGCTCATTTCTATTGATCTACATCTAGCATTTACTCTGAATGATAAGGTCTAGTAAATATAACAAAGTAAAAGGTTAAATGCCAATCAAAATAGATTATGTAATTTTAAAAAAAAGGTAGCATGATCCCTTTTTTCGCTTATGCAGATTAAAATTTTTAATGATGCCTGAAATCGATTACATTTAAAAATCAAATTCCATATACAACATCCCAGTCCTTGATAACTACACCTAGAAACTATTTCATATAAAGTAGTAAACAGATTTAAATTTGAAGTGTTTCAAGGCATACATGTATAAAAATTATTATCAGTCGGTGGATGCAATCCGATTGCCTAAAACTACATCCCTTTGACGTCCAATAGCCGATGATTAACAATTCAATGTGTTCTAGTGTGTTGTTAAACAAAACAAATGTTCACTTTTTAAACTACATCCCAGTCCTTTACTGAACAAGGACAGATGATATTCTGGTGTTACTCGCATCAATCAGTTTCATTGTTATTCGTTGTTTTTGATATAGGGTTAACCTGACCCTCTGGGTCAAGCTTTTATATCTTCAGGGTGGATTGTGTGTGGGGGGGGGGGGGGGGGGGTGGGTGTTGTGGAGTAAGACTGCTAACATGGGTACACAGCAGGTAAGTTAGATGACAAAGTTCTGTAATTGTTATAAAGACAATTCACATGCATGAAACCATCGACAGGCTAAGAAGGCTTTGGAAAAAATAAAATTAAATCAGTTGGGGTCTCTTTTTTATAATTTTTTTTATCTTTTATGTTTTTTCGGTTTTCTCTTTTTGAAATTTCATACTGATACGAGTCAAAAAAAAACTTTTTTTTTTTTTTTTTTTTTTTTTTTTTTTTTTTTTTTTTGACTTGTATATGTGAACATCCGGGTTTACTGGATATGGATTCGGTATTTTAAATAGCATTCTCTGACAGATGAACTTTGGTCAAATAAATACCAAAGTAATGCGTGTCATTATATGTGTATGAAACACTTTTGAGGAAATTGACTTGAAAGGTCATGTATAAAATTGCTAGCAAAACGAAGTCATGGGTGAAGTGAGAGCTACCAATTCAAAAGTCGAAGCACATTTTTGGTACCATTTTGGTCGTGTGTGAATGTGAAAAAAAAAGTAAGAAAAAAAAAAAATAAAAAAAAAATAATAATTCATGTTTTGCACAATAGAACATTTCTGTGTGCGAGTTTGTAAAATCCAAATTGAGAGGAGCTTATATTTACATGTAGGTTATCAAAGGATAAATAGAACCAAGCAGTAAAATGAAGAAATAGTCGGCAATACCTTAGTCAACAACTGTATCGATTCACTAATTGTTTCAGGATTGATTCGAAGGGAATTTTTTTCCTTTTTTTTTTTTTTTGAAGGTTGGTGTCAGAAGTGAGTTACATATATTCCTTGAATATGAATGAATAATGTGTTTTGGTGTCAGAAGTGAATACTTTATTTCTTGAATGTGGATGAATGTGTATGTTGGTGTCAGAAATGAATACTTTATTCCTTGAATGTGGATGAATGTGTGTCTTGATTGGAGCATCATTTATATTCTGAAGTAGAACTGCGTTACCTGTGTAAAATGTGTGTGAAATATGTTACCTAACATATAAATTAAATAGTGATGTGCTAATGATCGATTACAATTGAAAAAATTGGACGGTTGGGCGCTTCTGATGTGATGATTGATTATTAATATCAATAATAGATTGTTGCGGAAAATGTTTGCTGATTGTTTCTACAGTTCAGATGATGGAATTGATAAATAAAATTCCAACAGGTTCCCAACACTAGTTTCAAGTTACTGGCCTCTGAACATTGCTCTCGCGAATCTAGATTGGTATAACCTATATTTTGTTCGCGCAAAATTTAGATCACCATTTACTTTAATATAACGGGTTATGCAAAAAAGAAATGGGTTACCTGGATTTATATCTGTGTAACCAATAAATGGGTCATGCAGATTTTCAATTCACAGAGGCCTGTGTAATACAAAACTATTTTTGTGTAATATTCACAAGAAGTTATGTAATTTGGATCACTATGATACACTGCATTGCGCCAAACTATTCAGTGCTTACATGTAGTCACATGTACATGTAAACGTCTGTGTATCTTTAATACTGTCACGGCTAGCTCTGGGTGATCGGAAAATGTCGCCAAATTGGGTCAAAAATGCAAAACCTATAGCAATTTTTCAACAAAATATCAATTATCACACACATTGTTTTCACCAAAATTAAAATAAAATTCGCCAATTGTTCCCAAAATTGGCATTTGGCGAGTGGCAGACCTAGCCCAGACTTTACTGTAAACGCCGGTGTTTCTAAGCCACATGCACACACACCATATTTAATACTCGAAAGCTTCTTAAATAAACACATGTTTTGTGTTTTTATATGTGTTTATTTGTGTTTGTATCGGTTGTTGTCAGGTTTACTGTACACCGTTTCTTGGACAAAACTGGGGCAGGACGTAACTCGGTGGTAAAGCTTTTGCCTCATGTGCTGTCGGTTGAGGATCGATCCCCATCGGTGGAGCCTTAAATGTGCAGTGCACCACGATTGGTGCATATCAAGCCTGTGGTATGTGCTATCCCGTGAAGGATGGTGAACATAAAAGATCCCTTGCCACTAATTGAAAAATGTAGTGGGTTGCTTCTCTTAAGACTATATGTGAAAAAGTACAAAATGTTTGACTTCAAATAGCCAATGATTAATAAATCAATGTGCTCTAGTGGTGTCTTTAAGCAACACAAACGTTAACGTTTTGAACAAAACTGCTGATTGCACACATTTTGTTGTATATTTCACCCACTGGAGTGACATTCAGAATAACTGCAATATAGTAATGCACATACTATAGCAATATATTGTTACGACTGCATTTATGCACAGCCAAAACTATTAGCTGCCTTTGAAATTGATGGCCTTCATTCAGCAGTGACACATACTCACAAAAAATCCACCTGCTGTGAAAATAATTATTTCCATCATTGCCCGCGATTACAGGTAGTTATGGTTATGTTATGATTGATGGTATTTTTCCAGAAATGGACGTGGAGATGGGGTCAGATATAAACTATTTATTATTATTATTTTAAAGCGGACAGACCTGAATTTGATTCCATTGTATGATTTTCCAAACTACACTAGAGCCTTTTGTTGGTGACTAAAATTACAAATTAAACAACCCCTGGAATTAAGAACATGTCCACGGCATAAAACAAGCCATTTAAAAACAAAACATCTGAATTCTCCAAGGCATAAAAGTGCTGTGGAGAATTCAAACCTCCACGGCATTGCTGATTGCTGTGGAGAATTCAAACCTCCACGGCATTGCTGATTGCTGTGGACAACTGCAGGAGTTGATTAAATCTATTTTCTGATTTAGAATATCACTGGTATTTCTGTCTAAAACTTAGTTTATTATTAAAAGTACTTGGTCCTATCTTATCAAAGGTTGTGGTATGTGCTGTGCTGTCCTGTCTGTGGGATGGTGCATATAAAAGATCCCTTGCTTGCTACTAATGGAAAAATGTAGCGGGTTTCCTCTCTAAGACTATGTCAAAATTACCAAATGTTTGACATCCAATAGCCGATGATTAATCAACCAATGTGCTCTAGTGGTGTCTTTAAACAAAACAAACTTATATATGATTTTTGCGAGCCTCGGACTCCCGAATTCTCCTCAGAATCGCACACTGAATATTTTTCTAGTCAATTGAAGATTGATTAGCAATTACTGTTTAATGTTTGTACAGCAATATCTGAAACTTGCGAAGCAAATTCCGACGCAATACTGGACAAAGCAATACAAAATATTCATTGTTTATATAATATATACATGCATCATAGTAATCATTTCAGTGTTCGAGATTAACGGTATCCCAATATCCCAGGGATACCAGAATTTAATTTTGGATACCAGACTTCAATAACCCAGTATCCAACCAGGATACCATATAATATTGTGTGGGTTTTTTTAATCTTGCGTTTTTATGTTTTTCTGAAACAATGAAATTCGAAAGTAAGTAACCGTGTCGTCCAAGTTTGTTACAATGTTATTTATGAATTTCATTTAAGTGGGATACTAAATTCTCAGGTGGGATACCAGATTTTGAAATGTTAGTATTCAACTGGGATATTGCTAAAAAAAAATTAATCCTCAAACACTGCATTGGTTGGAATGGATTAGCTTGAAACCTGCAGTGATTGTTATTGTGTGAGCAGTGCGTTTATTGTTTAACACGGTAACCTTACATATATGTTCATGTAGGTCAGACCAACTTGATGATAGTTTTGTCAGCTGTAGATGTTCACTGGTTCAGTGTTTGCGTATTGCAGCATGTGTTGTAAGCGATGATATATTTGGGTCATAAAATATTCAGACTGCAGTGTAATTTCACTATTGAAGCTGAAAACAAACTGGATCTCGGTTGTCGAAACTGGTTTTACTTTTAGCCTTAGAAAAGCATTTTGGAGTACTTTGTTGATTTGTACAGGTTTGGACATTGGAAATTGACATTGAGGAGAGATGTGAGGGAACCTTAATAGTTTATTTTTTTTAAACTCTTGTGTGTGGGGGAGGGGGGCAGTGCATTATCTTTAATCATCAGGATGGCGCCCCCTCACCCCCCACCCTGCTTCCACACCTTTGACAAGGTGTGACGGTGCATTATCTTTAATCATCAGGATGGTGCCCCTTCACACACACACATACACACACCCCCTGCTTCCACACCTTTGACAAGGTGTGACAGTGCATTATCTTTAATCATCAGGATGGTGCCCCTTCACACACACACATACACACACCCCCTGCTTCCACACCTTTGACAAGGTGTGACAGTGCATTATCTTTAATTATCAGGATGGTGCCCCTTCACACACACACATACACACACCCCCTGCTTCCACACCTTTGACAAGGTGTGACGGTGCATTATCTTTAATCATCAGGATGGTGCCCCTTCACACACACACATACACACACCCCCTGCTTCCACACCTTTGACAAGGTGTGACGGTGCATTATCTTTAATCATCAGGATGGTGCCCCTTCACACACACACATACACACACCCCTGCTTCCACACCTTTGACAAGGTGTGACAGTGCATTATCTTTAATCATCAGGATGGTGCCCCTTCACACACACACATACACACACCCCTGCTTCCACACCTTTGACAAGGTGTGACAGTGCATTATCTTTAATCATCAGGATGGTGCCCCTTCACACACACACATACACACACCCCTGCTTCCACACCTTTGACAAGGTGTGACAGTGCATTATCTTTAATCATCAGGATGGTGCCCCTTCACACACACACATACACACACCCCCTGCTTCCACACCTTTGACAAGGTGTGACAGTGCATTATCTTTAATCATCAGGATGGTGCCCCTTCACACACACACATACACACACCCCCTGCTTCCACACCTTTGACAAGGTGTGACAGTGCATTATCTTTAATCATCAGGATGGTGCCCCTTCACACACACACATACACACACCCCCTGCTTCCACACCTTTGACAAGGTGTGACAGTGCATTATCTTTAATCATCAGGATGGTGCCCCTTCACACACACACATACACACACCCCCTGCTTCCACACCTTTGACAAGGTGTGACAGTGCATTATCTTTAATCATCAGGATGGTGCCCCTTCACACACACACATACACACACCCCCTGCTTCCACACCTTTGACAAGGTGTGACAGTGCATTATCTTTAATCATCAGGATGGTGCCCCTTCACACACACACATACACACACCCCTGCTTCCACACCTTTGACAAGGTGTGACAGTGCATTATCTTTAATCATCAGGATGGTGCCCCTTCACACACACACATACACACACCCCTGCTTCCACACCTTTGACAAGGTGTGACAGTGCATTATCTTTAATCATCAGGATGGTGCCCCTTCACACACACACATACACACACCCCTGCTTCTACACCTTTGACAAGGTGTGACAGTGCATTATCTTTAATCATCAGGATGGTGCCCCTTCACACACACACATACACACACCCCCTGCTTCCACACCTTTGACAAGGTGTGACAGTGCATTATCTTTAATCATCAGGATGGTGCCCCTTCACACACACACATACACACACCCCCTGCTTCCACACCTTTGACAAGGTGTGACAGTGCATTATCTTTAATCATCAGGATGGTGCCCCTTCACACACACACATACACACACCCCCTGCTTCCACACCTTTGACAAGGTGTGACAGTGCATTATCTTTAATCATCAGGATGGTGCCCCTTCACACACACACATACACACACCCCTGCTTCCACACCTTTGACAAGGTGTGACAGTGCATTATCTTTAATCATCAGGATGGTGCCCCTTCACACACACACATACACACACCCCCTGCTTCCACACCTTTGACAAGGTGTGACAGTGCATTATCTTTAATCATCAGGATGGTGCCCCTTCACACACACACATACACACACCCCCTGCTTCCACACCTTTGACAAGGTGTGACAGTGCATTATCTTTAATCATCAGGATGGTGCCCCTTCACACACACACATACACACACCCCCTGCTTCCACACCTTTGACAAGGTGTGACAGTGCATTATCTTTAATCATCAGGATGGTGCCCCTTCACACACACACATACACACACCCCCTGCTTCCACACCTTTGACAAGGTGTGACAGTGCATTATCTTTAATCATCAGGATGGTGCCCCTTCACACACACACATACACACACCCCCTGTTTCCACACCTTTGACAAGGTGTGACAGTGCATTATCTTTAATCATCAGGATGGTGCCCCTTCACACACACACATACACACACCCCCTGCTTCCACACCTTTGACAAGGTGTGACAGTGCATTATCTTTAATCATCAGGATGGTGCCCCTTCACACACACACATACACACACCCCCTGCTTCCACACCTTTGACAAGGTGTGACAGTGCATTATCTTTAATCATCAGGATGGTGCCCCTTCACACACACACATACACACACACCCTGCTTCCACACCTTTGACAAGGTGTGACAGTGCATTATCTTTAATCATCAGGATGGTGCCCCTTCACACACACACATACACACACCCCCTGCTTCCACACCTTTGACAAGGTGTGACAGTGCATTATCTTTAATCATCAGGATGGTGCCCCTTCACACACACACACATACACACACACCCTGCTTCCACACCTTTGACAAGGTGTGACAGTGCATTATCTTTAATCATCAGGATGGTGCCCCTTCACACACACACATACACACACCCCCTGCTTCCACACCTTTGACAAGGTGTGACAGTGCATTATCTTTAATCATCAGGATGGTGCCCCTTCACACACACACATACACACACACCCTGCTTCCACACCTTTGACAAGGTGTGACAGTGCATTATCTTTAATCATCAAGGGCCGCTGTTGTGGAGCTTCACCAATGGCACATTTAAAAGTGTTTTCGGTGATGATTTCTACTTTCAGCAGTTTATCTCTCATTCTCAATGACGGCACCGACCTCGGTGGCATCATGGTTAGGCTATCGGTCAACAGGCTGGTAGGTAATGGGTTTGGATCCCAGTCGAGACATGGGATTTTTAATCCATATACTGACTCCAAACCCTGAGTGAGTGCTCCACAAGGCTCAGTGGGTAGGTGTAAACCACTTGCACCGACCAGTGATCCATAACTGGTTCAACAAAGGCCATGATCTGTGCTATTCTGCCTGTGGGAAGCACAAATAAAAGATCCGTTGCTGCTAATCAGAAAGAGTAGACCATGAAGTGGTGACAGCGGGTTTCCTCTCAAAATCTGTGTGGTCCTTAACCATTGTCTGACGCCATATAACCGTAAATAAAATGTGTTGAGTGTGTCGTTAAATAAAACATTTCTTTCTTTCTTTCTTTCCTAGTCATCAGAGGAAACCTGTACATTTTTCTATTAGCAGCAAGGGATCTTTTATATGTACTTTCCCGCAGACAGGAAAGCACACACCCAAATTAAGTACAAACATGCTGACCTCAAACTATTTCACCTCAAAACAACTGAAATGTTAAGTTTTATAATTACATTAAAGTAACTTGAAATGCATTTCTGAATATTGACAACTCTCCAGCAGCTGTTCATGACAGTACTGAATTAAAATGATCTGTGATCTAAGTAAAATGTATTTGCCCTGTCATGTTTTAATTTAAAACAGCGATGTATGTCCAAAGTGCAAGATTTTATTTATAGGGCATGGTGCATCTTTACAGGGTTGTGTAATTCTGCGAAATGTGTGTGTCTGTATCTGTATCTCTCTCTCTCTCTCTCTCTCTCTCTCTCTCTCTCTCTCTCTCTCTCTCTCTCTCTCTCTCTCTCTCTCTCTCTCTCTCTCTCTCTCTCTCTCTCGCTCACTCTACCTCCTTCCCTCCCTCCCTCCCTCTCTCTCTCTCTCTCTCTCTCTCTCTCTTTCTCTCTTTCTCTTTCTCTGTTGGGTCTGCCTGTCTCTCTCTTCGTCAGTCGGTCTGTCTCTGTCTCTTTCTCTGTACCCGTGATGTTAAAACAACAAAAGGGAAAATAAAAAGTAAATCAAAGTATACCTGTATGTAATATACACATGTGGCTCAGTAGCACATTAGTAAGTGATACATACCTGGGTATATGTCAGTACAGCGTTTCATTTCCACACCATGTGACTGAGAGTTTTATTCTCTCATCCTATTTCTGATAGGTTGGCTGGCCATCTGACCCCCATAGGTCATCTGCGGCCACCATGCCTGGCCTGTTGACAAACACCATGTACTAGACAAGTGGTCTAAATTATTGGATTGTTCCACTTTCAAACACAAATTAGGAGCCTGTTATTGATTGACTGTTGCTGCTTTTTCGTGGATGCCGTTCACTGCGATTGACTGACGACTTTATTCCACCATGCTGAGGACACTGACCATGTCGTTGATACACCAAGTGGAATTGACTATTTGGTTAGGCTAGGAAATGTAACACCACAATTGACTGCCGACTTTATTCCACTACTGCTGAGCTGTTTTTAAATAGCTGTATGTGGGTTGTGTACTTGGTGCGTTGTCGCACATGTTTTCATTGTGAATTCTTTTCCTGAATGGTGGAAATGGTTTTGGAAAAATTGTGAATTTAGTTCAGGAGTCGGTTTTCTTATTTCTGTGGTATGAAAATTTGCTCATTGTTGGAGTTTTATTTTTATGAATATGGAACAGTATTTCAAATTCAGGATTTTCTTATTTCTGTGATTTTTGTGTGTTTATTTCTCTCTCACAATTGTGGAAAGGTTTAAATTAAGCTGGTGGTGAGTGCTTGTTTTGGAATTCTGTACAGAGGTATTTCAGTGTTTGGATTCGAGATTGTGGGAATTTGTGGTTTCAACATTCTGTGTTCATTTTCATCATTGTGGAAAAGCTTATTGTGTTTTGAGGAAATAATGTTTGGGGTGTTTTCTGTTATTTTCTGTATTTTCTGTTATTAATTTGCAAATAGTTGAAAGGTGTATTGGTTGATGTATATCAGTACTTGACATTTATGACTATTGTATATCTCAGAAATTCATTGGCTCATTTAATGACTGAAAAATCTATTAGTTTGACATTGTAAGAATATACATATACTGATAAATGTAATGAGGTTTCTGTATAAATACAGCTGTTCGCATCTTGCTTTCATTATGTCTCCAGGTTTTCATTTCCTGGATTTCTACGAACATAGTTAATTGTATCTTGAGTGTCATCACCCTGTCCTGTTTATGTCTTGTGTCTGGGCTAGAGTATGCTCTATGTAACAGTTTTTCAATTTTCAACAACCAAATGGTCGCCATGTACCATGTCTTGAATACACACACTTTTATAAAGCTGATTCTGCAGATCTTTACTTGGATCCTTTTCAAGTTTATTTATAACATTAAACTAAAATCTTAGTGACTAGTATGAACACAACAAGAAGAAACCTGATGCCTTATCTGAAACTGAATATATATAGTTTTGAATATATATGGGTGTTGTAGCATTTGTCCTAGTCGGAAAACATCCAGGTTTAATGTTCATTAAGGAGTGTACTTCAAAATAATCTTATCAAAGGCCGTGGTATGTGCTATCCTGTCTATGGGATGGTGCATATAAAAGATCCCTTGCTGCTAATCGAAAAGAGTAGCCCATGAAGTGGTGAAAGCGGGTTTTCTCTCTCAGTATCTGTGTGGTCCTTAACCATATGTCCGATGCCATATAATCGTTAAATAAAACTTTTTTTTTTTTTTCCAAGTTTAATGTTCATTAATGAGTGTACTTTACAGTAATTTATCAAAAGTCGTGGTATGTGCTATCCTGTCTGTGTGATGGTGCATATAAAAGATCTCTTGCTGCTAATCGAAAAGAGTAGCCTATGAAGTGGCGGCAGCGGGTTTCCTCCCTCAATATCTGTGTGGTCCTTAACCATATGTCCAACGCCAGTGTGTTGTTAAATAAAAACATTTCCTTCCTTCCTTAAAAATAATCAAACTTTAATAAACATCGGTAGCATCAGACTTAAGAAACTGTATTTTAAAACACCAAGCTTAACAATCCTTTCATCATTTGAAATTTCAAAATTGACCATTTTTAGCACTAAGCTTTAACACTAAGTTTAAAATCTAAATTAGCTCTCCGTTTACAAAGTTGAAAAGCCCATTTATAATTAAATAAAAGTTGTAATCTAGTTAATTTAGTGGTAAATGATCTTTAATGAGAAACAGTGTATTCACTGTTTGGGAATTGTGTTTACATATGTAGGTGTACAGTGCACAAACACACATGCACACACACATATCAAACGTGATGTGAATATCACCATGTACGTAACCATTAAATAGAGCAAGATCGATGTAGCTCAGTGATAGAGTGCTCGCCTAAAGTGTGATAGGTTGTACTTGCAATGTTTCTTTCACATGGTACGAGGGGTGGGACGTAGTGGTACAGCGCCCGCTTGATGTGCAATCGATTTCGGTCAGTCGGCCCATTGGGCTATTTCTTGTTCCAGCCAGTGCTCCACAACTGGTATAACAAAGGCTGTGGTATGTACTATCCTGTCTGGGATGGTGCATATAAAAGATCCCTTGCTGCTAATCGAAAAGAGTAAACTAAAATCGCACACTGATAAATTTGTTTTGTTTTTATTACATGACCTCAAATGATTTTCTGACTGAAAACGCCATGGTATGTATTGTCCTGAAATCCCAACTTGTACGATCAGTCATGTTGGTAGACTCTGGGTCTTCTCCCTTACACACTGGCCTCGGTGGCGTCGTGGTAGGCCAACGGTCTACAGGCTGGTAGATACTGGGTTCGGATCCCAGTCGAGGCATGGGATTTTTAATCCAGATACCGACTCCAAACCCTGAGTGAGTGCTCCGCAAGGCTCAGTGGGTAGGTGTAAACCACTTGCACCGACCAGTGATCCATAACTGGTTCAACAAAGGCTGTGGTTTGTGCTATCCTGCCTGTGGGAAGCGCAAATAAAAGATCCCTTGCTGCTAATCGGAAGAGTAGCCCATGTAGTAGCGACAGCGGGTTTCCTCTCAAAATCTGTGTGGTCCTTAACCATATGTCTGACGCCATATAACCGTAAATAAAATGTGTTGAGTGCGTCGTTAAATAAAACATTTCTATCTATCTCCCTTACACAACTGGTACACTAAATGCCATGGTATGTATTGTCCTGTCTATAAAAGATTCCTTGCTGCTTGTTTTCAGTAAGAGTAACCTTAGTTGTGGTATGTGCTATCCTGTCTGTGGGATGGTGCATATAAAAGATCCCTTGCTACCAATGGAAAAATGTAGCTGGTTTCCTCTCTCTGACTGTGTCAAAATGACCATATGTTTGCCATCCAATAGCCGATGAATAATAAAAAATCAATGTGCTCTAGTGGTGTAGTGGTGGCAGGATCAAGTCTCAAAATAAGAATATATATAATACCAAAATAGCTATAGTTAAATGTGCTGAGGTGTCATTAAGCAAACATTCCTTTCCTTTCCTCTGGATTGGAGCTGGTTCTGGGGTTTGAACCTAGTACCTACCAGTATTTAACCAAATACTGAATAGCTTAACCACTGCACCATCAAGGTGAATTTGTTTTTCACACTGTGGACAGTAACTTTGTGTAATATTTCCTCTATGACAGAAAGGTCAGCTTGAATTACTATTGGAGGAAATTCATTACACCATTGCCTGTTCTGTGGGAATTTCTATATGTGTATGTTAATTTTAGATTTGATGCAATTTTCTCAATGACTGACTGTCAGTGGGGGCGGGATGTAACTCGGTGGTACACATGGAGCTGTTGCCCAAGGTACAATGAGTTGTAGGAGTGTGTGTTTGTTTTGTTTAACAACACCACTAGAGCACATTGATCTTTTAATCATCAGCTACTGGATGTCAAACATTTGGTAATTCTGACAAATACTCGAAAAAAGGAAACCTGGTACATTTTTTTTCATCAGTAGCAAGGGATATTTTATCGGTGGGCCCATTGGGCTATTTCTCACTCCATCCAGTGCACCACAACTGGTATATCAAAGGCCTTGGTATGTGTTATCCTGTCTGTGGGATGATACATATAAAAGAACCCTTGCTGCTAATTGAAAAGAGTAGCCCATGAAGTGGCGACAGCAGGTTTCCTCTCAATATATGTGTGATCCTTAACCATATGTCCATCACCATATAACCGTAAATAAAATGTGTTGAGTGCATCGTTAAATAAAACATTTCCTTCCTTCCATTACATGCTAATCCTGTTAATAATAATAATAATAATAATAATAATAAAAGGTTTCATGTGAAAGTTAAGACACCTGCTATACATGTGACTCAGTTCTCAAGAAACGGAGAGTGATGTTAATTAATGCAGTGTGCTTTACTTTGTTTGTTATGGTGTGACAATGTAAACACTGTTACATTATCCACATTCCTCCCATGGCTGATATATGAGTAGACATCTGCATGTACCTGTGTGTAAGAACTGGGTCTGTGCTACCTTGGGTCATAATACAGTGGGATGAAGTTAACTCACATTCCTGAGGCAGGATGTTTATTTTAGTCATATTTTATTATCTATGGTGAGAAGAAGAGAGATGTTTTGTTTAACCACACCTCAGCTGATTTCGACTAAATTTAAGCTACAGCTGTTTGATGCCTAACAAATGGGAGAGAGAGAGGGGTGGGGGGGGGGAGGAAGGGGGACAGACAGACAGAGAGCGTATATAGATAGATAGATAGATACATCAGTGTCTACTGATTTCTCTAAAGAGGCTGTAGGATTAATCTCCCTTGAATCATATACATTGTATGTTACTAACCTCTAATGGGTTTTGTTCTATTACTAATGGTGCTGTTTACTTGCTACATGGTAAAAAGATCTGATAACTTTGCTGCATGATAAAAAGATCTGATAACTGTCCTGTTCTGTCTGTTGAAAAGGGAATAAGAAAATCTGCAAATCTAAGTGAGCGAAGTGCATATATGAAATATTTCTTGCAGTTCTAACATTATTTAGGAATAGTCTTTGTTGGACTCCCCAGCCATGATTTCTTTTAGTGTGCTCTCTCTATACATGTGGACGGACTGACGGACAGACAGACAGACAGACAAACACACACATTAGACAGCAATGACTTTAATTAACAACATGACAGGCACAAATCCTGGGGAATGCACAGAGTGGTGCTCCCACCCCCCTTTTTTTCACAGACGTCAAAAAAAGTGTTAAAACAACTCTTTACCATGTCTTTCACTGCATCCCCCTCCCCTCACAAACCCCTGGATCGGCGCATGCATGGCACAGTTGTAGTAAAATGGATAGACAAGATAATGGATAAAAGTAAAATAATAAAAGTATTTCTTAATGCATTATAAGGGGCGGGATTTAGCCCTGTCGGTTGAGTGCTCACTTGAGATGCTTGCGTCGCAGGATCGAACCACCTCTGTGGATCCACTTAGCTTTTTGTGTTTTTTCTTGTTCCAACTAATGCACCACAACAGGCCAAAGGCTGTGGTATGTGCTTTCTTTTCCATATAAAAGATCCCTTGCGAGTTTCCTCTGATGACTACAAGTATGAATAACCATATGTTTGACATCCAACAGCTTATGATTAATTAATCAATGTGCTCCAGTGGTGTCGTTAATCAAAACACACTTTCTTTATAAGAAGTAAAGTGGCCGATTAAAATGTGAGTCACTGGGTTATGATGTTCATACATTGTTTTAAGATTAAAATGGAGGACTATCATTAATGGAGGATTACGTTTGGTTTGGTTTTACACTTCCAGCTGCTCCTCACAGTTATGTCAGATTCTGTGATATCCGTTATATTGAGGTGGGTTAGTAAGATGGTTAGACCAGCTCTGTCTGGCCAAGAGTCCACGGGAGGCTGTTGTTAAATCAGCTGCTTTAGATAAACTTTGTTTTGTGTTGCAAGAAGTGCTTTGGTCTTCGTCAATGGGACTTTTAAAAAAAAAAACACTGTTCTATCATTATCATTTTATTATTTGAGTTTTGTCAGGTATGATTTCGTTCTGTGGGAGATTTCTTTTTTGTGCAGCGTCGGTTTGAATTCATTTATTCTGCATGAGTTCATATTTCATTTGTGTTAATTCAATATGTGTGTGTGTGTGTTTGTAAGAGAGAGAGAGATGGGGGAGGGAGGAAGGGAGAGAGAGGGAGGGAGGGAGAGAGAGAGAGAGGGGGAGAGAGAGAGGGAGGGAGGGAGAGAGAGAGAGGGAGGGAGGGAGACATACACACACACACATGCCATTGCCATGCCGATGTCAGTCTGTGCTTATATGTTTACATTAAGTTTAAAAAAAAAAAATTATTATTATCATTCAGATAATTTGCTAAACTCATATATTTTTTGGAGGTGTGATTTAGCCCAGTCGGTTGAGTGCTCACCTAAGGTGCTTGCGTCGCAGGATCGAGCCACCTCTGTGGATCCATTCAACTGATTGGGTTTTTTTCTTGTTCCATCTAGTCAAAGGCCGTGGTATGTGCTTTCTTGTCTGTGGGACAGTGCATATAAAAGATCCTTTGCTGCTAATGAAAATATGTAGTGGATTTCCTCTGATGACTACATGTCAGAATTATCAAATGTTTATATATTTTGGTGAGGTTTTTATATACATCAATAGGAGTTTTTGTTCTCCATCAATTGACCTTTCTTGTCCTGCATCAACTGGAATTTTTCTCTTTGTGCTAATAATACTTAAAACGTATAAAAACTACAGTACTTTAAATCATAAATGTCTGGAGCTTGTTTTAACATTTCATTGTCATCGGAGTTTTAATCATAGAAAATATTTCACAAAAGGAAAAGAAAACTAAAAAGAAAGGAAAAAAAAAAGAAAAGAAAAGTCCATGCAATAGATTAATATTTGTTTCAAGAAGATCTGAGCTTACAGCTCTACCGAGGATCATGAAGGATTATTTTGCTAGTGATATTTAGAAAAGATAATGTTCTTTTGATTCTCAGATCATTGACATTGTCACCTGCAGTGTTTGTTAGTCTTGCTCACTTGATGTGCCGTCAATATGGGATCGATCCCTGTCAGTGGGCCCATTGGGCTATTTCTTGTTCCAGCCCGTGCACCGTGACTGGCATATAAAAGGTTATGGTATGTACTACCCTGTCTGTGGGATGGTGCATATAAAAGATCCCTTGCTGCTAATAGAAAAGAGTAGCCCACGAAGTGGCGACAGCGGGTTTCCTCTCTCAATATCTGTGTGGTCCTTAACCATATGTCTAACGCCATATAACCGTAAATAAAATGTGTTGAGAGTCGTTAAATAAAAAAAAAATAAAAATTAAATTAAAAAAAATCGTTAGTCTTGCAGTTGCAACAGCTCTGTTTTTACAGGAATTCAGGAACTTAATTAAAGTCGCTTGGCTAGTGTTGTGTTACATATTTTTCAACACATTCTTTTGCTCTTCTTCTTCTTTGTCATTCTAATGAATAGTTTAAGGTGTTAAGAAAAGTAGAGGTGCTACAAAAAAAGAAAGAAATAAAAGTTGTTAATAAAATATTGGTGTAGAAATGGTATACAGTGAAACCCTCTGTAAACTGGAATTCGCTCAAAATCGGACGTTTTACAGAGTCCCTTTTTAAAAACCAGGACAGAACTTAACCTCTCTAAACTGGATCCCTTTGAAAAGTGGAAATTTGTCCTGGTCACAAGGGTGTCCAGTTTAGAGGGTTTTACTGTTATGCATGTAGGCAAAATGTCCCTTTTTAAAAACCAGTACAGAACTTAACCTCTCTCAACCATAACCCTCTGAAAACTGGACTTTTGTCCTGGTACAAGGGTGTCCGGTTTAGAGGGTTTTACTGTAGGCAAAATGTCCCTTTTTAAAAACCTGTACAGAACTTAACCTCTCTAAACCGGAACCCTCTGGAGACTGGACTTTTGTCCTGGTCATAAAGGTGTCTGGTTTAGAGGGTTTTACTGTATGCATGTAGGCATGCATTCATCGATCTTTCTCAGGGTGTAAGCTGGATAACAAAAACTTATTAGCAATTTTTTTCGAACTAGGTCAGAACATCTTCAGCCAAAACGACAAAGTGTGAAATTCTGCAAATGAGGAAGGTGAAGTTGGGTATCAAGTTTTCTGAAGTGTTCTCATTAAAACATGATTGTTTTCACAAGCAGATGTGAAGATAAAATAAACAGTGTGTCAGATAAAACGGTGGTACATGTAGATCTGCAAACGACACACAACGTTTGAATTAGCTTTTTCATAAATTGATAATCAAATATATATTCACCAAAGGGGCGAAACGTAGCCCAGTGGTAAAGTGCTCACTTGATGCGAGGTTGGTTTGGGTTCGATCCCCGTCAGTGGGCCCATTGGGCTATTTCTTGTTCCAGCCAGTGCACCACGATTGGTATATCAAAGGCTGTGGTATGTACTATTCTGTCTATGGGATGGTGCATATAAAAGACCCTTTGCTACTAATGGAAAAAAAAATGTAGCGGGTTTCCTCTCTATGACTGTCAAAAAATCACATATGTTTGACATCCAGTAGCTGATGATTACTAAATCAATGTGCTCTAGTGGTGTTGTTAAACAAAACAAACTTTCGTATTCACCGAATTCAGCCTCAGTTTGCATTTAGCGATTTGGTGAATGACAGCTTAAACTCTGGTTTACAAAGGCGGATCTAGGGGTTGGCCCCCTACATTTTGCGACAGTTACAATTTTATATATAAATTTTAATTTTTTTTACTAGTGTCAACTTACGAAGATATGTGGTGGCTGGGAACACTATAATTACTCTCATTATTATTTTTAGAGATTATACGGTCTTCAGCAGAAATTACCTGTGTGGGTGTGTGTGTTTTCTTATTTAAAATCAGCTGATTACTTCCAAATCTCTTGGTTGGTGGTTGTTGGTTGGTTTTGTTTAATGACACAACTAGAGCACATTGATTTGTTAATTATCAGCTATTGGCTGTCAAATATATGTCAAAAAATTACCAAATGTTTGACATCCAGTAGCCATGATCAGTTAATCAATGTGCTCTAGTGGTGTCGATAAACAAAACAAACATTTTTTTTTAAAGTAATAGTTACACAATATATGTTCGAATTTACAGCAAGGATCATGTATATACTCTATTACAGTGCAGTCACTTATTTCAGTGTTTTTGTTTGACTTCAGATTTAGCCGTTATTTCTGGAAGACTTTGATATGCACCATTACAGTGCAGTGACTTTTTTCAGTATTTTTGATTGGCTTCAAATTTAACCATTATTTCTGGAAGACTGATAGTAATACACACTATTACAGTGTTATGACTTTTTTCAGTGTTTTTGATTGGCTTTAGATTTAACCATTATTTCTAGAAGACTGATATACACTATTACACTGCAGTCACTTTTTCCAGTGTTTTTCATTGGATTTGGATTTAGCCGTTATTTCTGGAAGACTATTAATCTCATATATTCAAGTCTGTTTGTGCTAAAGTTATTCAGGTTAAATTATTTGCAAACTGTCCGATTAACTCGCATTTCCTAGACTAGTTCAAATGACTTGCATCAGGGTGGGGAAAGATGGCATATATATATATATATCGGTGATTGTTGTTTATAATGTTTACATCCTCGCGCTTAACCTCCTGTGTTGTGACTAATAGGTTCTACAGTTAAGTAGCTTCTAGGATGAATTTCCTGCCCAAATTATACTGATAGTGTGGCCTGGGGAAATTGATGCAAGACGGATGTGTCATTATTGACCACATTTTGCTGGTGGCTTGTGTTAGCAGCTTTTTTCTTCCACACTAGCTCAACACTGGTGCTGTAAAATGGGCGGCTGCATTCGTATGTTGACTTCCTGATGACGAAGAACTGAAGAACTTGCTGCAGTAATTTGGAATATAGATCCTCTGACATGTAGAACAATTGGATGTACTAAGTACGCGGGAGTTCTGCATATGACAATCAAACTCTGTCTCTCTCTATTTCCCTATCTCTGACTTGGAGTCTTCCCTCTTTATTACTGTGTGCAATTCTCATCATGGAATCTTCCAGTGGATTTCCAGGAGACTGAGGAATTCCTGTCTGAATGTATGTATATACAACATGTGGCGCCCATCACTCAGCGTAACCCGAAACTTCACTATTAATAGCCTCTCAGCCACCACCACCACTAGTATTGCTGTGGCAGTAGAGGATGGGTCCTGACTGCTCCCCCCTCCCCCCTCCATGCATCATCATGCTCTGCTTCTGCAGCTAACTGTAGGCTGGTTTCAGCCATAGCGGCTCGGTGCCAGAGAAAGTTGGAACCTGCGTGATCTGGTTGAAGAAAAGTGATACCTCCCTGGCTTAGCTAAGTTTGGCTGCTTCTGTATCTGGCTGCCTGTCCCAGGTTGGCAGACGAGAAATGCGTGTGGATGTACTTGGGTCTTTCAGAGAATGGGGAGACATGCCAGCCTCCGAATCCAACAAGCATGCTCTTAGACGCCGCAAGGTAGGTCTGAGCCACACCCCAGGTTGTAGAGGGAATTCAGTTAGGGGAGGGGGAGGGGAAGGGAAGGGAGGGAGGTGTGAGTTAAAAAAAAGTTTTGAAACTTTTTCTCTAAGTTTTTTCTAAAAAGTTCTGGGTTAGACTTGGTTTCGTAACTTTTCATAATATATCCATGTACCTGTAATATATATACATAATAAATTCGCGTATTCAATGTTTTGTAATATTTTAAGTGTAATTTAGTCAGCTGCTAGAAGTAATTCTGCTACAAGTAAATATCTGGATGTTTAAATTTTTCTTAACGGTACATGTTTGTGTTCTGAGGTTCAGGTACATGTATACATTGAGTAAAATGTATTGAGCAACTGTCTCTGGCTTTCATAAATAAACCTACGTATAAAGTTAAGCATACGTATGTATTTGTATGTGCGTAGAGATCCTTTAACCCTGACCCATTGTACAAAATCTCCTGTTGTCCCACTTTTTAGATACATATAGTTCGACCTAAACATTGAAGAAACTAAATGTGAAGATCTTAAATGGGGCTGAGTATGTGTGTGGGGGGGGGGGGTATCTAAACACCTAATTAATAAAGATTATTTTTCAATAACTTCCGTCCACCCGCATGTTTGTAAACAAGGATTTTGAAATAAGGACAATTTGAAACTTTTTTCATTTTTTTTTTGGGGGGGGGGGGGGGGGGTATTTTTTTTAGCTACATTGCATATGTGCATTACCAATCATGAACAACCGCAATATTATAAACTGATGAAATATTAAAGAAATTTACTGGTTTATTTTCTTTGTCACATTTTATGGAGTGGGAATGAAAGCTAGAGAAAGTTGCTTTAATATCAGGCTAAAATTTAACTTAATAATGTTTACAAATTGCAGAAAATATTTATAATCTCTGGCTGTATTTTAAAAAATTGTTCATCATTTTGCTTTAGTCAATGATATGACAGAAAATTTGTAAGAAACTAGATTGTATATATACAAGGTGAAGGTCACTAAGATCTGATCATTGTTTGTTTTTTAAAGTGTTTTAACAAGTAATTTAATGTTGCAGCATATTTTAAAAAATTGCACTCAGTTAAATTCTATGCCTGAATATTAACATTAATTTGTGATACGAAATTTATTTCTAATATTTCATTTATTTTAAATTTTAATAATTATATTTCTCAAAATGAACTTTTTTGCTGATATAATACAGTTGTTTTCTTTAATAGTCACAAAGTATTTTAACTTTCAAAATGCTTAATTTTAAAAACTGAATCTTCAGCCTTTTATGCTGGTAGATGTACAAAATGTGCATGTACAATGATATAAAACTATTTAAAATAACTAGTATATACTTGGAAATTCTGCAACTCCTAAGCTGTATATTTATACTACAAAAGACTTGTACATAATATCCAATGAATAAAACGATATAAAGTTGCTACGCATTGATTGTAAATATATCAAATTCTAGTAGCTTAATCTTGATCTCTGAGCCTTTGGTATACAGTTGAGAGATGATGTGTGGATAACGTATCACCATCACGGAACTGGACTATGTGATACGTATTGAAATCTTCCACTTAGTTCACATGCTTTTTCAGAAAATAACACATGGGTGTGGTCGGGAAAGCAGGAATCGAAATAATTTGAGACCGGTTTATTAAGCTTAATATCAAGAGCCGTGAACCGACAGTGGCGTAGGAAGGTGCCAAAAAGTGTGTGTGTGGGGGGGGGGGGGGGGGGGGGCACACTTTTATATTTACACACTTTTACACTATTATAAAGCAAATATAAAGCAAAATATCTGAAAAGTAGGGGGCACATACCCCCCCCCCCCCCCCTCCTACACCAGTGACCAAAACAACAACACATACACTTTGATCAGTTTTATTTGACACAACCATAAGATAAAATATGTACATGTGTGTATACTTATTGTACACACGATTTAGTACGAGAACTGTGATATGAATTAGTAACAAAGTATTAGTGTATCTGAAGGGCTCAGAGTATAATTGGTTATGAGACAATAGGCTTATTTTCAGGCATGCCTGGAAGAGGATGTATGTGTGTGGGTTTTTTGTGTGGGTGGGTGGGGAGTTGTGTGTGTATGTACGTGTGTGTGTGTGTGTGTGTGTGTGCATATGTGTGTGTGCATATGTGTGTTCATGTGTGTCTGTCTGTGTGCATGTGTGTCTATCTGTGTGTGTGTGTGTGTGTGTGTGTGTGCAAACACGTATGTGTGTGTGTGCAAACACGTATGTGTCTGTGTCTGCATGTGTATGTGTGTGAAGGTATGTGTGGGGTTCTTTTTGTGTATGTGTATTTTGAGGGGTGGGGTTGTTTGCTGGCAGGGGAATATGCCTACAATATAAAATGTATCAACAACAATAGAAACTGGCATCACTATAGTGTAATCAGAAAGGAGAGAAATGTTTAAATGCAACGCTTAAATAGACAATGAGAGAACACTGCTGCCTTCCTATAGGCAAAATCTTTGCAGCAAGTGATCTTTTAATTTGCTGACTTCTGAGAATTAAAAATTTACATAAGCCATTTATGGGTGACACAAAATTAAATTTGGATAACCCATTTCGTTTTTAGGTAACCCATCATGACCATGTAAATAATGCCATAATTCAATGCATGGAAAAAAAAGGGGGTTATGCAAACTATACTTACATGATTGATGCGCAAACGAAACTATCGCTCTCACAATTTTGAGAAGCTTGATTTGCATTTCCCACAAACATAGCCTTTGATGTATAGTTGTGGGGCAATGCAAAAATACTGACTCATTTCGTAAAATCAGTATGACACACACGCTTGGATAATTATCTCTATGTATTTCGCACCTTCCTCACGAGCACAAACATAAATTTATTTCATTAAGAACAAACAACAGACATGTATTCAAGAATAATTGTATTTATTGAAATTACTTATAATGTTAACTTGCATGTTCATCTCAGACATTTCTGCCCCAGTCAATTTCGGCCACAAAATGAGCATTCATACAATTTGCATTTATTAGCGTTCGTTCATGATGAGGAGGAAAATACATGGAAATAATGAAACGAAAAAAACGTTATACACATTGTGTCTAGGAATTGTAAATCAACTTTAAACTTCTGTTGAACAAATACATGTAAGTTTATTACATAAATACTCATTTTTAATGAAAACAATAATTTATGATTACCGTAGTGTGTAACTTTTCGTTGTTAAATATGTTACTTATTTTTGGAGAAGATTTCAAAAATCTGTTCCAATCGGAAGTGTCCCTCCTTTACTCTTTATTATATAACGTTACTATAACATATCAGACGTTAATGTTTGGGGATATCTGTGATCTCGACTACCACACTTTGTTAGCTCCGAGGTCTGATCTGGAATCAATCACGTGGGGACGGTCGGTTTTGTCACCACCACCCCGTCTATCCCAGGGCCACCATGAAACACCAGAATGGAATAGGCATTGTAGAAGCATGCAAGACATGCGCACATACTATATCCTGCAACACCCACTTTTTGAGGTATTTGATGATTCTGAAACCGATCTAGGAACATGTCTATGTAATTGGAAATGAGTAATGGTGTGTTGTGTGAAGAACTTGTTAACATAAGTATGCACATTGGTATTGGATGACTGTTGCGTGCACTTGTCATCACGCCCCCCCCCCCCCATACACACCACACACACCCATACACATGCTCATCACCACCACCCCATACATGCACACGCATACACACACACTCATCATCACCCCATACACGCGAGCATGCACATGCATGCACACACACAGACAGGCACACACACACACACACACACACACACACACACACACACACACACACACACACCACATGATGATTTTTGGAACAAGACATAAGTTTGTTACAGTGTACTGTACTTGAAATTGTGCCTGTCTTGTGTGGGAAGAATTTATCATCATAAGCATAAACTTTTAGGTATTGGGTTTTTGCTGTACATGCACACACATGCCATCACCATCACCATCACCATCACCATCCCACACCTCCACCTCCACCTGGACACAGCCAATGTGTATGATGGTTTCTGAAACAGACCTAGGAGGTTATACTGTACTTGAGAATGTGCATGTGTGGTGTGGGAAGTGCAGTGTTCATTATTATAAACATAAACTTAAAGGTGTTTGATTTCTGCTGTACATCCCATCTCCATCCCCATCCCCATCTCCATCCCCATCCCCATCCCCATCCGCATCCGCATCCGCATCCGCATCCCCATCCCCATCCGCATCCGCATCCGCATCCCCATCCCCATCTCCATCTCCATCTCCATCTCCATCTCCATCTCCATCTCCATCTCCATCTCCATCTCCATCCCCATCCCCATCTCCATCTCCATCTCTATCCCCATCTGCATCCCCACCCATATCCCCATCACTATCACCATTTCTGCATACCCAATGTGTATGATGGTTTCTACTGTTTCTACTATGCCAGTAGTGTGGTGTCAAGACCTTGC
>NC_054705.1:34535098-34554781 GCF_016097555.1 Gigantopelta aegis | reverse complement strand
TTAATGGAGGTTTTTTAGTGTTTAAGAGAGCTCTATTCAACGAAGGACAGTTTCCCTTTCGGCCCAAGTAGCTTTAATTTATCGTTGTATTGATTAAATAGACATTCAGTGGAGATCCGGATTTGTTAGGGGGGTTAAAGTAAATTTAAAAGACTTTAAACTTACATCTTACCAGGTCAGGTCCCGGGCAAGAATGCCCTGAAACAACCCTCCTTCCTCCATCTCTCCTCTCTCCTCTCTCCTCTCTCTCGCTCTCTCTATCTCTCTCTCTCTCCTCTCTCGCTCTCCTCATCTCTCTCTCTTTGTAACTAATGTTTTTCTCTATTTCGTTCTGGCTCTTGTCTCTGTCTCTGCTTGCGCTCTCCTCTCTCTATCTCTCTTCTCTCTCTCTATCTCTCTCTCTCTCTCTCTCTCTCTCTCCTCTCTCTCATATCTCTATCTTATCTGTGTGTGTGTCTGTCTGTCTCTTCGTGGTGTCTCTCTCTGTAATATGTCTCCTATCCCCCGCTCTGTCTGTCTTGGCCTGCCTGATCTGTACTGTCTGTCGTCATCTCAAATCTCGTCCCCTCTCTCTGCTCTCTCGCTCTCATCTCGTCTCTCATGCTCGTCTCTCTCATCTCTCGTCTCATCCTGCCTCCTCTCTCTCTCTTCGACTACTTGACACAGTGGTACTAGACACATATACTGAACTGACTCAACTGGAAACGCGCTAGTCAGCTTTATAGTTGTAAAAAGGACATGAGAAGAAAAAGTAATACATTTGTGGTAGTACTAAACCAAATAATATCCGGCTAGGTCAAAGTTGGAGGTGCACCTAACTTTTGATAGAGCAGTTAATACCACAAGTCCTGTGACTGGTGATAAATGTGAGCGTGTTGGTTGTAAAAAAAAAAAAAAAAAGTTTCATCTGGGCAAAAACAAAGTGTATGCATTTTTATTTCATCTAGTACCACTGTGTCATATATACAGTGAAACGTCTAAAAACCGGACCCTCTGTAAACAGGAATTCCCTTAAAACCGGACGTGTTACAGTCTCTTTTTACAAACCAGAACAGAAGTTAAACTCTCTAAATCGGTCTCCATCAAAACCGGACGTGTTACAGTCTCTTTTTACAAACCAGAACAGAACTTAAACTCTCTAAACCGGACTCCATCAAAACCGGACATTTGTCTTGGTCCGAAGATTGTCCGGTTTAGAGGAGTTTCAATGTGTGTGTGTGTGTGTGTGTGTGTGTTGTGTGTGTGTGTGTGTGTGTGTGTGTGTGTGTGTATATATATATAGCGAGTGTTGACGACCAGAGGGCAAATTCAACAACAATCGTAAGTTAACGTTTATTGTTAAGCGTTCAACGCCTATGGTACGTTTACGTGATTTAGAATCTGTTTCACGTACACAATTACGCCATTACGAATGACGAATCGCTTTAAAAGAAAAAAAACCCAGAAGATTTATATGTATTTCGAAATTTATTATCTGTACTGTTCGTAGTTACAGAATTTGTTTTCCAGTCTGAGATTTACGTGTACGGGCAAGACTAGACTTACGACATTTTTATGAAACTGGTCCCAGAACTGGTTATATCGAAAGAAAAGAAAGAAATGTTTTATTTAACGACGCACTCAACACATTTTATTTACGGTTATATGAAAGGAAGGAATGAAGGAAATGTTTTACTTAACGACGCACTCAACACATTTTATTTACGGTTATATAGAAGGAAGGAATGAAGGAAATGTTTTATTTAACGACGCACTCAACACATTTTATTTAAGGTTATATGGAAGGAAGGAAGGGAATATTTTATTTAACGACGCACTCAACACATTTTATTTACGGTTATATGGCGTCAGGCATATGGTTAAGGACCACACAGATATTGAGATAGGAAACCCACTGTCGCCATTTCATGGGCTACTCTTTTCGATTAGCAGCAAGGATCTTTTATATGCACCATCCCACAGACAGGGTAGTACATACCACGACCTTTGTTACACCAATCGTGGTGCACTGGCTGGGACGAGAAATAGTCCAATGGGGCCTCCGACGGGGATTGATCCCACACCGACAGCGCATCGAGCGAGCGCTTTACCACTGGGCTACGTCCCGCCCCGGGTTTATCTCAGATTACAATTTCTTCGTGATACAGAATTTTATGTATCTGTGACATTTGTATTTCTTGCAAACTTCTTTACACTGTGTTTTAATTTATCTTTTGCATTTTTATATTGATGTTGATCATCACATTATTTTTGCATGCACCATAGTTTGACACCCAATAACCGATCTATTTTTCGTGCTGGGGTGTCGTTAAACATTCATTCATTCATTCATTCATTCAAATGGGTTATCGGATTAACAAGTTTCAGCATTTAAAAGGGACTAATTGGACTATCCTGAGTTTGTAGCCATTTTAAAAGGTTTCCGACAATTAAAATATGTTTACATTATTAAAATTACAAGTTACTTAAGTTTTTTTTGTTTTTGTGTTTCTTTTTTTGGCTTCGAATATGTAGAGCTCTTTAACTAATGCATTTTTGGACAACCTAATGTTTTGTAGTAATATAAGAATATCCATTTTTGTCTAAAATAATTTCGTATATTCGAATTTATAATTTGTTTCCAACGGTCATACGAAATTTGGAATAATTTGGCCAAAGGTCATTCATTCCTAATGCATTTATTCGTATAATGTTTTGTTTTGTTTTGTTTTGTTATTATTATTATTATTATTATTATTATTATTATTATTATTTTAAATTTAAAACATGTTAAGATAAGTTAATGTTTAAAAAACAAAAACAGAGAAAAGGGGGATGTGTGTTTATTGTGTTGGGGGGACAAACGGAAGTCTTGCTATGGCTGAAAACTTCTGAATAATCCTTTAAAAAAAAAAAAAAATCTATTTAACAAAAGTTAAATAGATATTTACTGTCAATTTTTTAACCGATTTCTTGTTTTCAGTTCTTCATATTTTTCCTCCCAATGTGTCATAAACTTAAAGGAAGGAATGAATTTTTTTTATTTAACGAGGCACTCAACACATTTTATTTACGGTTATATGGCGTCGGACATATGGTTAAGGACCACACAAATATTGACAGAGGAAACCTGCTGTCGCCACTTCATGGGCTACTCTTGTGGGCTACTCTTTTTCGATTAGCAACAAGGGATCTCTTATATATGCACCATCCCACAAACAGAATAACACATACCACGACCTTTAATATACCAATCATGGTGCACTGGCTATTGAGCGAGAGATAGCCCTATGGGCCCACCGACAGGGAACGATCCCAGACCGACCGCGCATCGAGCGAGCGCTTTACCACTGGGCTAGATCCCGCCCCCCAAAATGTCTACTGTCATATTGCTTTGTTTTAACGATTTCTTGTTTTCAGTTCTTCAGATTTTTTTTCCTCCCCAATATATCATAAACCTAAAGGCTTGTGTTTCCACTCTTAACAAAGTAGGAGGAGAATTTAGATGTCCCGATAACAGCGAAAAACAGATGTTGTTGTAGGTTTACTTGTAACATGTTGCGGAACATTGGGAGAGCCCGAGGAGGTCGGAATTCAAGACGCTGCTCGGAGAAGGGCGCCAGCTGTTTTTCCAATCGTCTGTCAGCAAAAAACTCCGGGAAAAAAAATGTTCTCCCCGCAGTGACTTGTGTTTTCTGAATGGTCTTGTTTCAACATGTGCGGTTGGCTTTTATGAAATTCTGTCAGCGCGAATCCGTTTTTTGTTTTTTGTTGCTATTTTGTATGGCGCCGTCAGTAGAGGGGGAGGGATGGAGGGGGGCTGAAGAAGCTCGGGGATCGACTCCCAACTCGAAACGAATAATTTTTTTCAAATATATTTTCAGAGGGAGTATGACTTGACCCCCCCCCCCCCCCCCCCCCCCCCCCCCCCCCCCCCCCCCCCCACACACACACACCTTAAGAAACATCGCTCGCCATTCTGGAACCCGTCGTGCATAAATGTCTGCACATGCGCTCCCCTCCCCCTTTTTCTTCTTCGTTTTTTTCTGTTTCGTTTCGTTTCTTTTTCATTTTAGAAACAGCTCAGTATTATTAATTCCCTCATTTATTTTCATGTCATAAATGTTTGGATAGTAGTATATCTGGTTTGTGCGCAATGGAAAAAACATTTGCGAAGAAATTCTTAAAATTCGTATTTTGTTTTTTCCCACCTTTTCGTTTCTTTTTTAATTTTAGAAAGAGTTCAGTAATATCGGTTCTCTCATTTATTTTCATGTCATCGTTGTTTGGATAGTACTATATTTATCCATTGCGCAATGGCAAAAAACCGTTTGTGAAAACATTTCTTAAACAGGATATGTCCTCTCTTTGTTTTTCTCTCGTGTTCTTTCTTTCTCCGTTTTCTTTCATTGTGATTTTAAAAGCAATTCAGCAATATTGGTTTGCTCAGTTATTTTCTTGTTATAAATGCTTGGATAGTATTATATCTAGCTATTGCGCAATGGCACAAACATTTTTGAACAAATTCCTCAAATCGGTATTTTCTTTTCTCTTGTTAGTTTCAACTTTTTCTTTCTTGTTCATTTCAGAAAGAGTTCAGTAATATTGGTTTGCTCAATTATTTTCGTGTTATAAATGTTTTTGCGCTGTAACAAAAATATTTTTTCTCAACCTTTTTTTTTTTTTTCAAATTATATTTTCAATTCAGTAATATTGGGTTTGAGGGTTTTTTCTATTATTTTCAATCTTCAATTCATATCTATCTGTCTGCTTGTTGTTTTAAAGGCATACTGTCACGGATTTAAGGACCTTATTTCTCTAAACATGGATAATACATAAAAATTACATTAATTGTTGGAAACCATATCTAGCTATCGCATCACATTAACTGAACCATGATGGAGTGAAATCCATGTCATCCCTCTCGGCAATTTTAGTTTCTGAATTATGGACCATTGCCATAATTCAATTATTTTTACAAAATATCATTAATAAATGGAGTATGGTGGTTATAAAAATGGTTGAATAAGGTACATTTAGGGACAAATCAAAATATTTGATGTTCAGGTAATACTTTGTTACACCATTAAATAGGTCAGTGGTCTGTGACAATATGCCTTTAAATCACTTGTATTATTTTGTCTGCCATTTTAAATTTGTAATTGTAAACTGTAGGGAGAGACCTTAATATAGGCATCGCCTGTCACAAACGTCAATAAATATTGTTTACATTACCATTTATCTTACATCGAGTTGTTTTTAAACGTACATGACGTAACGTCAAAAGTTGCGACCCACGACTGTAACACGAACATGACATCAAAATATAGAAATAAATGCGTAAAGATGCACGGGCCATATAAATTATGACATCTTTAATTACTAATTTTATTTGATGGTAATTTCATTTTATACATGACATGAAGATATTTAAAATGTGTTATAAATATTATTATGAGTGGCTATTTGACAAGGTATCGATATAGCATTATGTTAAAGGAGTAGGGTAAACATCAAATTGTTTCTAAATAAAGTTAATCTATGACAATAGAAGACACAGTATATTGTGTAGTCACTTTTTAATAAAAAAAATTTTTTTTATACTTGTGATATTTGTATTTCACCAAAAATGTCCAGAAGGGTTTCAAGTAAATAGACAAGTAAACATATATCGTATCAAGGGTTAATTTCGTTTATAAAATGAGTTTATGTGGATGAGAGTGCACTGAAGCGCGTTGGATACGTATTTAAACAACGACTTATTGTTTGTAATTAAACTAGGTTTACTTGACCAAATCAGTGAGCTATTTCTCGTTCCAGCCAATGCACCACGACTGGTATATCAAAGGTTGTGGTATGTGCTGTCCTGTCTGTAGGACGGTGCATATAAACGATCCCTAGCTACTAATGGAAAAATACCGGCCTCGGTGGTGTCGTGGTTAAGCCATCGGACATAAGGCTGGTAGGTACAAGGTTCGCAGACCGGTACCGGCTCCTACGCAGGGCGAGTTTGAACGAATCGGTGGGTAGGTGTAAGACCACTACACCCTCTCCTCTCTCACTAACCACTAACAACTAACCCACTGTCCTGGACAGGTAGCCCAGATAGCTGAGGTGTGTGCCCAGGACAGCGTGCTTGAACCTTAATTGGATATAAGCACGAAAATAAGTTGAAGAAGAAGAATGGGAAACTGTAGCGGGTTTCCTCTCTAAGTAAAGTTTATCTCAAAATTACCAAAATGTTCGACATCCAATAGCCGATTATTAATAAATCAATGTGCTCTAGTGGTGTCGTTAAACAAAAATATCTTTAACTTTAAATCAGTAAAATGATAAACGGTAGATTAGTTTGTAGTTTTTTGTATTTCAATACATGTTAATCACTTTAAAAAAAAATGTTTATAACTTTTACCGTTTATTTTATTTTTTCCTTTTCCTACTTCTAAAATTTCAAAACTGGCCTGCTGTGCATGACCCCAGAGTTTCCGATTCTTCACATCCGTTTCTGGATTCTGTTCACGGGAAATTTGTTTTATCAGCTACGATTTTGGTACAGCATGCATATGTTGTTGTTTTTTCCCCCCAACTTTTCTCTCTCTCTCCGTGAAAGTGGCAAAATTCCGTTACACCTTTTACTGGCAAATGCATTCCCGAACGCATGTGCGCCTAGGTATTTGTTTATGTATCGCTTTGGTGGGTGGAACTATTTATTACACCAAGACATATTCGTGAACGATGTACGGAATGAAGCGAACTTTTCCCCCGCTGCGTTCCGTGCTTACGAAAGTATGTCTTTGATCTACACGTAAGAAGCCGTGTAAACGTCAGTTTTACTTTCTCCACTCGGTGGTGATCGTCAAAACCCGGATCACTCACGAAAAATTACGAAATTATATTATTTGTCTTAAACCTGATATGTATACCGATTGAAAGAAATAAGGAAGGAAAAAAGGAGTTTTATGGACGCACTCAACACATTTTAACTACGGTTATATGGCGGCGGACATGTTATGGTTAAGGACCACACATATAATGAGAGAGGAAACCCGCTATCGCTACGCAATGGGCTACTCTTTCCGGTTAGCAGCAAGGTAGCTCGAGTCACCTCCAGCCCTACCCTTTATACCCCACATATCAATATCAATAAGGGGTAGAGCTGGAGGTGACTCGAGCTAGCAGCAAGGGAACTTTCATATAAAATATCCCACAGACAGGACCATTCCACGTCTGGAGCTCCTCGCGGTAAGACGTGTTTGTTTCGCTCGTGCACACTGCACGTGCTTTCGCGGCTCGACTTGGGGATCCTTCACTTTGTTGTTTTTATCAGCGAAGTGAAGTTTTCTACTGGGATGTATGCGGCCATTGGAACGGATTGAACGCTGGAACGCTTCTCGTTTCGACAGTCTGCACCACCAGGTTGGATTCTTTTTTAGCGAGATTCCTCGCCTCCACATCATTTCTCCGTCTGACTACGTTGACTTGTTTTTTTTCGGGACTCGTATGACGGCCATTCTGCAGAACGCCACGGTTGTTCGCGTTTAGTCTCTACATGTCCAAGCCTGTCCTAGCAGCACTGGAAGATTGACCGCCCCACTCTAAGAAGAAATAGGAAGCGGGGTCGGCCCCTACTACTCTTTTCTAGACTTTACTTTGTTTTATTGTGATACCATCTCGTATCCTCCGGAGTCGGGCCCGTCCGCACCACTATACCAACCCATGACGACTGGACTATACCCTAGTCTGATTCTCTCTCTCGTTCAGACGGATCCGGCTTCTCAAGATCTGTATTTCAGCACAAGACTACACCTTCAACGTCTATTGACTGTCAATCTAGGGGTTTTCTTGACGGGATGCAACCCATCTCGTCCCTACAAGCTGTGCACCCTAACGGCCTTAACGAGGCCACTCACGTGGACATATAGATCGGACTTTTAGACCTTCGTTCAAAAGTTTATGTCAAAATTACTTCTTTTTTTAAAAATATTATTAAATAGTCCGATCCTCTCTTCTTTCTCTCATTTATGTTTGGCCTGTCCTTCTAAAATGCTCCAAATTATATCAATATTCGACCGAGCAGTCAATTCTTTTTATTTTAAAGGCCCACTATTTAATTTTTGGATGTAAATTTCAAAATTGTCCGCTTAATTGTTTTTCTGTCCCGGTGTAATAGGTTTAAATTACCCCCCGGTTCATGTTACCCCCGGGTAATTTGAACCTAGGTTCAAAGTACCCCCGTAGTTTCAAATTACCCCCACCCAACAACCAGTAAAATTTCACAAATAGGGTATATTGTTTTACATCGAAACGTTGATATATATATTAAGTATTCCTATAAAATATGAAAATTCATATTACACGAACACATATTTTGCATAAAAAGTATGGAAACCTAGATAGAGTGGATATCAGAATTTATGTTTAAGCAAATATTTCGAGAATACAAACCAAAATGTGACATCTTACATTGTACACGATGAGTGATAGATGTGGTAGATAGATTGATAGATGTGATGGATGGATGTGATCGATGGATAGATGTGGTCGATGTATGTGATGGATATATGTGATGGATGGATGTGGTCGATGGAACCTAAGTTCAGATATAAACTGTTAATAGTCAATACGTAAATAACAGAACACATAATATGTCTGTCCTATTATATTTTACGAGCCCCTTCCTGCGTCGACATCACGTCGTCTGTTTATATACACGGACGTTAAACAATGATTCAGTCACTCACCATTGTTCTCCCCAGGAAATATCACTATGTAAAATTAGTCTAATTCACAACACGTTCATGAATCGCCGTCTAGTTTGAGCTATTAAATGGGTTAATCCGAAACTTGGAGTAATTTGAAACTACCATATATGTGCAAGTTACCCTTCAGTTTTAGGCTACCCCCGGGGGGTCGTTTGAAACTAAGGGGGGTAGCTTGAAACTAAGTTCATACTACCCCGGGGGTAATTTGAACCTAGGTTCAATCAACCCCCGGTAATCTGAAACTAGGTTCAATCAACCCCCGGTAATCTGAAACTAGGTTCAATCAACCCCCGGTAATCTGAAACTAGGTTCAAATTACCGGGGAGTAACTTGAATACGGGAGGAATTTGAAACTGGGACACCGGGACAAGCCCCTGGCTATCCAGAGACAGGCCGCGGGACGGACATGCTTGAAACTCTAGTGGTATATGAGCATGTAAAAAGTATTCGCACTCGCACTCGCACAGACAGGACAGTACATAGAACGGCTTTTGTTATACCAGTTGTGGAGCACTGGCTGGTACGAGAAATAGACTGACCGCACATACTTTGTTAAAGTGACAGATCTTAGTTTTTAAACACTACAGCATTTTTTTTCTTTTCTATTGGTGCCCTTATATTTTATTGTTTAGATTATCCATTTCCGTAGAGGCGAAGTGTTTCTGGTCATCCTGGTGTTTCTAATACCAAAAATTACATTTTTCATATTTTTGAAAACGCACGTGCGTCTGAGAAGTAGTGGTTTATTGATTTGAGTTCTAGTCTATCTTTAAGGATATTTCCCGTTTTAACGTCACAGACTCTTATTTCATTCTATTTTAACTCTATCCAAATGACCGGCCTCGGTGGCGTCGTGGTAGGCCATCGGTCTACAGGCTGGTAGGTATTGGGTTCGGATCCCAGTTGAGTCATGGGATTTTTAATCCAGATACCGACTCCAAACCTTGAGTGAGTGCTCCGCAAGGCTCAATGGGTAGGTGTAAACCACTTGCACCGATCAGTGATCCATAACTGGTTCAACAAAGGCCATGGTTTGTGCTGTCCTGCCTGTGGGAAGTGCAACTAAAAGATCCCTTGCTGCTAATCGGAAAGAGTAGCCCATGTAGTGGCGACAGCGGGTTTCCTCTCAAAATCTGTGTGGTCCTTAAACATATGTCTGACGCCATATAACCGTAAATAAAATGCGTTGAGTGCGTCGTTAAATATAACATTTCTTTCTTTCTTTCTATCCAAATGAGTTACAAGTTCATAAATTAATAAAACTTTTTGTCCATTTTTACGGGCGAAAACTATGGTCTGCGCCTTTAACTAGTGAATTGATTAAGATGGGGGGGGGGGGGGGGGGACGCATTGGTTCCACTGAAGGGTTCGAACCTACGAACCATGGCATCTAAGTTTATTGCTCTACCACCGAGTTACCTCCCGCCCGAATTCCGCGTGAATGCTTGCTTGAACTCAATCGTGGTTGAGGCACGTCCACCCTGGGCCCAACCTCTGGAAATGCCAGTGACAGGGTCCAAGGCAATTTCCAATTTAAATAGATTGTTTTGTTTAACGAGACCACTAAAGCACATTGATTAATTAATCATGGGCTATTGAATGTCAAACATTCTGACACGTAGTCATCAGAGGAAGAAGATTGTTTTATTTAACGACACTACTAGAGCACATTGATTGATTAATCATCGGCTATTGGATGTCAAACATTCTGACACGTAGTCATCAGAGGAAGAAGATTGTTTTGTTTAACGACACTACTAGAGCACATTGATTGATTAATCATCGGCTATTGGATGTCAACCATTCTGACACGTAGTCATCAGAGGAAGAAGATTGTTTTGTTTAACGACACTACTAGAGCACATTGATTGATTAATCATCGGCTATTGGATGTCAAACATTCTGACACGTAGTCATCAGAGGAAGAAGATTGTTTTGTTTAACGAGACCGCTAAAGCACATTGATTAATTAATCGTGGGCTAGTGGATGTCAAACATTCTGACACGTAGTCATCAGAGGAAGAAGATTGTTTTGCTTAACGAGACCGCTAAAGCACATTGATTAATTAATCGTGGGATATTGGATGTCAAACATTCTGACACGTAGTCATCAGAGGAAGAAGATTGTTTTGTTTAACGAGACCGCTAAAGCACATTGATTAATTAATCGTGGGCTATTGGATGTCAAACATTCTGACACGTAGTCATCAGAGGAAGAAGATTGTTTTGTTTAACGAGACCGCTAAAGCACATTGATTAATTAATCGTGGACTATTGGATGTCAAACATTTTGTAATTCTGACACGTAGTCATAAGAGGAAACCCGCTATATTTTTCTAACTTGGAACTTGGAAAATTGTTGTAGAGCACGCCTGTCCTGGACACAAGTACCGGCCAGGATAGCACATACTACGGCCTTTGACCAGTTGTGGTGCACAGGTTGGAACGAGAATTTCCAATTGAATGCGTGAAGGGGCGAGACGTAGCTCTGTGGTAAAGCGCTCGCTTGATGCGCGGTCGGTTTGGGATCGATCCCCGTCAGTGGGGCCACTGCGCTATTTCTCGCTACAGCCAGTGCACCACGACTGGTACATCAAAGGTTATGGTATGTGCTATCCTGTCTATGGGATAGTGTATATAAAAGATCCCTTGCTGCTAAACGAAAAGAGTAGCCCATGAAGTGGCGACAGAGGGTTTCCTTCCTCAGTATCTGAATGGTCCTTAACCACATGTCCGACGCCATATAACTGTAAATAAAATGTGTTGAGTGCGTCGTTCAATAAATCATTTCATTCCTTCCTTCGTTTAGTTTGGAATTATGTGAACAGTTGTGTTTTTACGCCGCTATTACACTCGAGATTCGTTGGGGGTTACCGGTGCAATTTCTAATAGAAATCGTACAAGAAATAATTGGATAAAGTTTATCGTTTAAAACGATAAATGTAAAACCCAATTTCGCAGTAAATTCCACAGCGTCAATAAAACGATTTACCAAAAAGCAGTCGTGAAACATGGCGCCGCCTCGGAAAGTTAAGCCTGGGCCCGTGCTTATAAAACTTAAAGTCTAGACTTTAATAAAGTTCAGACTTTAACGTAATGCTATTTTAATGGCGTTGCCATGACGTTAAAGTCTGGACTTTATTACAGTCTAGACTTTAAGGTTTATAAGCACGGGACCAGGTTTCCATAAAATATGTAGAACATCGGATACCGACGCAGACTAACACAGATCTGAGCAAACTAACGATACCACAAGTGCTCACTGAGTTATTAATCATCGGATATTGGATGTCAAACATTTTAATAATTCTGATACATAGTCTCGAAGGAAGAAAGGAAGGAAATGTTTTATTTAACGACGCACTCAACACATTTTATTTATGGTTATATGGCGTCGGACATATGGTTAAGGACCACATAGATATTGAGAGAGGAAGCCCGCTGTCGCCACTTCATGGGCTAATCTTTTCGGTTAGCAGCAAGGTATCTTTTATATGCACTATCTCACAGACAGGATAGCACATACCACGGCCTTTGATGTACCAATCGTGGTGCACTGGCTGGAGCGAGAAATTAGTCTCGGAGGAAACCCTCTGCATTCTCCATTAGGATTTAAAGGATTTTTATATGGAAAAAAAAATCCCAAACTTTCCCCAACAACAACAAAGAACCTAACAAAATAAAAACAAACAAACAACAACAACAACAACAACAACAACAACACACACACACACACACATCAATCCCCCCCCCCCATACACACACAAATACCACCCCACCCGCACCCACAAAAAAACAACAACAAACAAACAACAAAAAACAAATAAAAAATAAATGAACCCAGCGAGCAACAAACCTTACAACCATAAAAAATGGCCGTTATTACAGTATTTGGTTTTCTTTCTCGTCATTCGTTCATTTCACCGCGGCTCTAAGGCGCAGAACCTTTTAGCCCTGGAAACAATAACGACCGCATTCATGTGTGAACCCTGGCGAACTCCCCTGCCAATTTGTATAGACGCCGAGACTGCACATCGCCAAATCACTTTCTGAAATTATTTTGATTACTTTTTATTGTCCACCGGGGCTGGCCAATCATAGAAAATGTTTATAACATCGTAATAAATCGCTTGCCTAAGACGGTGATCGCAACGTAGAGACGAGGGACGGACTAAAGAGGCTTGCAGTTCTCCGAGAATATATTACAGATCAATAACTCCGGAACGTGCTCAATACTGAGGTAAATTGAATCATTATCAGGGAAGATCTTCTGCAATCCATAAGCGTACGAGACAGGGGGGCAGCACGAGGCAGCTCCCCCCCTCCCCCCCCCCCCCCCCCCCCCAGTGCTGAAGCAAAACATCCAAATCGGGCAAAAATGATACAGTTATTTGGGCAAAATGTGCTAACCTGAGACCTTTTTTACCATGGGCTTCCATCATTCTACCCTCAGAATCCATGTAAAAATGCGTAGTGATTCGTTGGCAACCCAGTATAGCTGTTTGGTAGTGATGCTAAGATAAGTAAATGTTGTTATGCAGATTCTGACTTTTTCGTTAAATTCGGACAAAAGTCGGCCTACAAAACGCCGCTACAAATATTCGAGCCTGTGGTCGGTGTTCTTTTCAACATCATGAAAATATATGACAGTAAAAAGTTTTAAAAGTTTGTTTTGTGAATTTTGTTTACCGACATAACTAGAGCACATTGATTTATTAATCATAGGAGACTGGATGTCAAACGTTTGATTATGTTGACGTATACCATCGACGTCCCAAACTGCGTTCACCTAACAACAAAAACACGAATACGATATTTACGGAAATATTATTCTACATTTTTCAGCTACGATACGTGAAACAAAATAAATTGTAATCATTTAACGTAAAAAATCAACAATTTGGATGTAAAACAAATCCATTCTAGTAAACAAAAGTGAAACACCCTACAGTAAACAATAAAACGTGCGACGTTTCTAACTGCGTTCAGGCGCATGCGTTTGCAAAAAGTATCGTAATGCGCATGTGCAGTTCATCATTTTCCATTTTTAAGACAACTACATGAAAACATATATGTTTCTTAATTATGCACAGTTGCCGAACACTTAATTTATTCAATTTTTTTAAAGGAAAAATTCAATTTAAAAAGCGTTCTGGTCCAGTCCGCGTTTTATCAACACACATCGCTCACACTTGATGTCAATACTGATAGGCATTACGTCCATACCTGCGCATAGTTTGTAAAATATATTTTTTTTAATGAATTGATTCTAAATTAACAAAATTTATTATATACTCAAAATTATTTAACAACTGTTATGAATGGATTATGCATACTATTCACTACAATAGAGGCACAAAAATGTAGCATACCTTTTGCAGATCGAATATAATAATTGAAAACAAATTCTAACAACAGGGGTCTTAAAAATCGTAAAAAATCAATTCTTTGGCCTTGTTGATCTGGCACGTGTGAGGTCATGTGACACGCACCGAATGTTATTTCATCTTTCTCCATTTTAAGTCAATTTCTATGTCATGTGGATCCGATATCGGTAATTTTAAGGAATAAATAAAAACGACTTAGTAAAATTAATGGTTTTAGGGGTTTGTAAAGTTTTTTATTTAGATACTTACTTTTCTCAACTTTATTGTTTATAAAAATGTTCCTGAACTGTGAAGAAAAACCTCATAAATGAACGACATGCCGATGACAACAAATCGGATGTTGATTGCGCGAACCGTGCACAAGAAAACAAAGTGTACGGAATTTGAAGCATAACGCAGTTAGGGACGTTGACGATAGTCTTAGAAAGGAAACCCACCACATATTCCTATTAGTAGCAAGGGATCTTTTATATGCATACCACGGCCATTGATATACCACTCGTGGTGCACAGGCTGGAACGAGAAATAACTCTATGGGCCCACCGACGGGGATCGACCCTAGGCTGACCGTGCATCAGTTTTCTAATATAATTGTTTTGAGTTTCTTGCAATTATAATATTTTTACAATTATTAAATATATTTCTCTGTTTAAAAAAGAAACGCATAGGTGATAGGGAAAGAAGAAAAGTGTTTGATTTTACAAAATATAGTTTTTTTTGTACAATGTTGCTGAATGACAATTGCAGGATATCGGCGTGAAATGGTCAGATTTTGGCGAATGCACGTGAAACTCGGGAAAAATATTGGGGTAGTGATAGATATTTAAAGCTGCAATGCTTGCAATGATGCCTCATTTCCATTTCGAAGTAGACGAGTTATAAGATGCCAAGACTACGCCTGCCGAATCGAAACATTGCAATAGGCCGCCTCCAGTTAGATGAATCGCAGTCAGCAGTCGCACGCCACATGAACGTCCATCAGAGCACCATTTCACTCTCTGGGACAGGTACCAGCAGATTCAGTATCAGCTGAAGACCGGCCCAGAAATGGAAGACTTCACATAACAACTGCAGCACAAGATTGCTACATCCGGGTTCTGCACTTGCGTCACCGAACTGCCACAGCAACGAACACTGCTGGACGCATACCTGGTTTGAGAAGGGTGTCTGCACAAACCATTCGCAACCGACTTCTAGAAGCTGGTTTACGGGCTAGGAGACTGTATGTTGGCCCCATCTTGCGACGTCAACATGGCATTTACGAGTTCGCTGGTGCACGAATGTACAGGGTTGGAACTTGGGAAACTGGCAGCGAGTATGGTTCAGCGACGAGTCACGTTTCCATCTACAGCGACGTGATGGACGACAACGTGTTTACAGACGCCGCAATGAACGTTTTGCCAACAATTGTGTCGCCCAAGTTGACAGATTCGGTGAAGGGAGTGTCATTATGTGGGGAGCCATCTCATACACCGACAGAAGTGAACTTGTGTTCGTACAAGGCAACCTGCAACCTGACAGCTGCACGCTACCGGGATGAAATTCTTCGCCGTCACATGCTTCCCATTTTGGATCGACAGAGACAACTCTTTCAGCAGGACAAAGCCAGGCCGCATACGGCACGTGTAACAATGGATTTCCTACAGAATAAGAACATTAATGTGTTGCCATGGCCATCAAGATCGCCAGATCTCAACCTCATTGAACATCTATGGGACGAACTGGACAGACGTGTAAGACAGCGTGGCCCGGAGCCTCAGACGCTTCCGCAACTGTCACATGTACTGCAGGAAGAATGGGCTAGGATTCCACGTGCCCGGATTCAGAGACTCATTCAGTCTATGCCAAGGAGATGTCGCGCAGTGATTGCTGCTGCTGGTGGCCATACCTGGTACTGATTTCAGCGCCCTCATGCGACGCTGTTTGGTGACGAAAACGCCTCCACTGCTGTCCGTCCATAGCAAGAACATTGTCATATACTCATGTCAAAGTTTACTGTGATACGATCATAAATAACGAAATTATGCCACTTTGTATTAAAGAGATAATTCCATGAATATTTCGCCTATGCGTTTCTTTTTTGACAGAGTATATTTGTCTGTTTAAAAAAGGTTAGTGTCCATATGTATCTGGGTAAGTATACATGTATGTATGTATGTATGTATGTATGTATGTATGTATATGTATATGTGTATGTGTATGTGTATATGTATGTATATGTATGTGTGTATGTATGTGTGTATGTAGATATGTATGCAGATATATATATATATATATATATATATATATATATATATATATATATATTATTATTATTATTCATGAGCGGGAGTACCATACAGAATTTATGAAACGAGTTTGGGAATTTGTTTGTTCCCCGGGTGATAATTTCCCAAACTCGTTTAATGCATTGTTTTGACTTACACTTTTGAATGTGTTGCTATGTTAACAATATTCGTTCTGGGGGCCTAAACTGTTCACTGAAGATGGTAAATATCCACACAGCAATGGGTGTGAAATATCAAAGTTACAGTCCCTATACGTTTTGGGGACCACCAGAATTATGTCTTCCTAAGGTAAAGTTTGTTTTATTTAACGACGCCACTAGAGCACATTGATTTTTTTTATCTTATTATCAGCTATTGGACGTCAAACATATGACCATTCTGACACTGTTTTTTAGAGGAAACCCGCTGTCGCCACATAAGCTACTCTTTTACGACATGCAGCAAGGGATCTTTTATTTGCGCTTCCCACAGGCAGGATAGCACAAACCATGGCCTTTGTTGAACCAGTTATGGATCACTGGTCGGTGCAAGAGGTTTACACCTACCCATTGAGCCTTGTGGAGCACTCACTTAGGGTTTGGAGTCGGTATTTGGATTAAAAATCCCATGCCTCGGCTGGGATCCGAACCCAGTACCTACCAGCCTGTAGACCGATGGCCTAACCACGACGCCACCGAGGCTGGTCTTCCTAATGTATGTAGTAGCTCAAACTCGATATCATTTCATACACACATACACATATATATGCACACACACACACACACACACACACACACACACACACACACACACACACACACACACACACACACACACACATGTATATATGTATTGGGTTCGCAGCCCGCTACCGGCTCCCACCCAGAGCGAGTTTTAACGACTCAGTGGGTAGGTGTAAGACCACTACACCTTCTTCTTTCTCACTAACCACTAACTTCTAGCAATTAACCCACTGTCCTGGACAGACGGCCCAGATAGCTGAGGTATGTGCCCAGGACAGCGTGCTTGAACATTAATTGGATATAATCACTAAACTAAGTAAAAAATGAAATGAATATATATATATATATATATATATATATATATATATATATATATATATATATATATTTATATATATATAGTAAAATGAAGATTGATGTTAACCTCAATAGGGATTGATTTTATGTTAGGCAACCCATAACTGACAGGCCGGTGTGATTTTCTCGTGATGAGATTTTGGTGTTCTCCTTGATTTGGCTCCCGATCAACCATTGGAACCGAGAGTATCTCGAGAAATTGGTAATCGGCAGAGTAATGCAAAGATAACATAATCCTTGCACCCTGTTTACCAAGCTCAAACACATATCTTCTTCTGCTCAGTTCTGCTATGTTTGTTCGCATGACAATTTAAAAATGTCTGGCTCTATGATAAATCAATTGAAATCACACACACACACACACACACACCACACACACACACACACACACACACACACACACACACACACACACTCTCTGTCTGTCTGTCTGTCTGTCTGTCTGTCTCTCTCTCTCTCTCTCTCTCTCTCTCTCTCTCTCTCTCTCTCTCTCTCTCTCTCTCTCTCTCTCTCTCTCTCTCTCTCTCTCTCTCTCTCTCTCCTCTGTACAGAGTCACGGTTACAGCAAATCTCCTGGGTAAGATTTAGCCCAGTCCGTAGAGCGCCCGTCTGAGATGCTTAGGTCGCAGGATCGAACTTACTCGGGAGACCCATTCTTTTCTTTTTTTTACTTTCCCAACGAGCGCTCCGCGATTGGCATATTAAAGACAGTGGTATGTGTTGTCCTGTCTGGGGGGGGGGGTGAATATAAAAGACCTGTCCGTCCTTGCGTCCGACTGCCCATCTATTCAGACAATTATTCATCCATCCAGCTATCCGTTTGTCCGTTTTTTCGTTTATTCGTTCGTTCGTTCGTTTGTTCGTTCGTTCGTTCATATTCATTCATATTCTGACTTTTATTCTAAATTGGGTCGGACGTAGCCCAGTGGTAAAGCGTTCGCTTGATGCAAGGTCTGTCTGGGATCGATACCCGTCCGTGGGCCCATTGGGCTATTTCTTGTCACAGCCAGTGCACCACGACTGGTATATCAAAGGCTGTGGTATGTGCTATTCTGTCTGTAGGATTGTGCATATAAAAGATCCCTTGCTACTAATGGAAACATTTAGCGGGTTTCCTCTCTGTGACTGTCAAAGTGACCATATGTCTGACATCCAATAGCAGATGATTAATAAATCAATGTGCTCTAGTTGTGTCGTTAAACAAAACAAACTTTAAACTTTATTCTAAATTTTAATATTACCTATCTGTGATATTTGTATGTTGTGCACAGTTCTTTACATTGTGTTTCAACTTGCCTCTTGCCTATTAATGTTGATCATCACATTATTTTTGCATTTACCATAGTTTGACACCCAATAGCTTATGTATTTTTCGCGTTGGGGTGTCGTTAAAGGGACATTCCCGAGTTTGCTGCAATTTTTAAGATGTTATCGACTAACAGAGACTTTTTAACGATTGTAATTACATAGCAAATATATTTTCCTGCATAACATATTAGAGGCTGTATATTAAACGTGTTTCTGATCGTTATAATATTTGTACTAGCGTAAATTTAATTTTATTTCCAAAAATATTTTTGTTCGTACGTACGAAATTATTTGAAGACAAAATCCAGTTTGGGCTTCTTACAGATATTAAGACGACAAGAAACACATTGAATATACAGACACTGATATTCTAAACAAGAAAATATGTTTAATATGTAAGTTTAATCGTAGAAATATTTTATTAGTTGGAAACATTTTATAATGCAGCAAACTCAGGAATGTCCCTTTAAACATCTAATCTAATCTAATCTAATCTATTTATTCATTTCGTTCGTCCGTTCATTCATTCACTCACTCACTCATTCCTTCATTTATTTATTAAAAAACAACCCCTATTCAGATTATATGCTACAAGTGATGAGCGAAAGAACTGAAAAGAATTCACACAAAAAACAAACCATTTATTTGCATTGCAAAACATAGTCACTCTTTACAAAGTTCTGCGTCTTTCCAGCGCAAGTTAATGTACCATTGTTGAATGCAAATTTCTGTTCCAAATATAGAGTTCGAATCAACGTTATTCTTGCAGACTAGATCCATTAATAATCTCTTAATTTTGATACCGTGATCCGCTCCGCACTACTTCTTTCATCCAAGCGACAAATTGACTCTGCCGCGAAAGATTAAATGGCACAGATTT
>NC_054705.1:34530098-34532598 GCF_016097555.1 Gigantopelta aegis | reverse complement strand
TCAGCTTTTTAAATATCATTTTAGCTATTTATTAAAAAAAAACCCTTTAAATGAATATTTTATATAGGAAACGTTGCTGATATATCGTAATCACAAATACCACTTTAATCTCCTTCACTTAATTTTTTTTGTATTTGCATTACGGTTGCTTTTTTTCTCTATATTTTCTTCTCTGGTTTTTTTCTTCTCGTTTTTGTTTTCTTTCTTTTCTTTTACGACATGCCGTCTGCTTGTAAAAGAGAATGATCGGGCTTGTGTACAGACCACTAAAGCGCCTCTTAAACATCTTGACGTTATTCAAATATGTCCAATGGCGGTTTGTCAGTTCATCTGTTCCGAATCCCATCGATTTTAACTATTAATTGGCTCAAGTCCCCGAGGGTTTCCTAGAGTGCCACTGTCACAGGAGAAGCTTTTGTTTTATGCCGCGTTTCGAACTGAGATGAACACTAAGTCATAATTAAATAGAATTTTACAGGATTTTGTTGGTTGTAAAATTTCCGTGTTTTTAAATGTTATTGATTATTCAAAAGAAATGTAAAAGTAAGAGGGGAAAACATGTCTTGGATATTTGGATTTGATATTTATTCATCTTCCAAGTTGATTTTAAAATTGTCGATGACATAAAAAAAAATGTTTTGCATTAATAATCTTTTAGAGAATAAAAATGTATTTATGCACAATTTGACCGAATACCGGTTTAGCTGTCGATCGATAATACCTTAAAAAGTGTGTTTTGTTTAACGACACCACTAGAGCACATTGATTAATTAATCATCGGCTCATGGATGTCATACATTTGTTAATTCTGACTCGTGGTCATCAGAGGAAATTTGCTACCTTTTCCCTAATGCAGCAAGGGATCTTTTATATGCACTTTCTCACAGATAGGAGAGCACATACCACGGCCTTTGTCCAGTTGTAGTGCACTGGTTGGAGAAAAAACCCAATCAGTTGAATGGATCCACGGAGGTGGTTTGATCCTGCACCTCATGCGAACACTCAACCGACTAAGCTAAATCCGCCCCCCCCCCCCCCCCCCCCCCCCGACCCTTGCCGATCGATAAAGTCGCAGAATCTAGTTTCAACCCGTCAAAATGGACAATAAGTTAATTTGGCTAATCTTCAAACCTGTAACACATTTGGATAAAGTTACAATACAGTGAAACATGAGACATTGACGTATCAATACAATGCAATACAATCTTTAACCTTTACTTCTCAGAGGTGCATACGTTTTTTAAAATATTAAAAATGCATTCCGTGGGTTTACAAAAACACAGATGACCAAAAATACTTCGGATGTACGGAAATAGATAATCTAAACAATAAAATCTAAGTGATGTCTTATTTCAGATATTGTGGGATCGATCCCCGTCGGTGGGCCCACTGAGCTATTTCTCATCCCAGCCAATGCACCACGACTGGTATATCAAAGGTCATGGTATGTGTTATCCTGTCTGTGGGATGGTGCATATAAAAGATCCCTTGCTGCTAATGGAAAAAATGTAGCGGGTTTCCTCTCTAAGACTATATGTCAAAATTACCAAATGTTTGACATCCAATAGCCGATGATTAATAAATCAATGTGCTCTAGTTGTTTCGTTAAACACAAACAAAACTTTATTTCACCGTATCATTTGATACCAAACCGTCATCTAACCATGCTTTGACTAAATTGCAAGTTTGCAAGTCTGGATTTCCGTAAATGTGAAGATTACATGTGCACTAGTCGCAGCGACTAATGTCCTTTTTAATTGCAGGATTACTCCCGCCAAGTGCCACAAAGACCTGGGAATCACCCTACCTGACGAAGCGATGACCATATGGCAAGGACTTGGCCTGGAGATTCTGCTGACCTTTTTGCTGGTCTTCACGATATTTGCCACGGTCGATAAAAACCGGAAGGAGATGGGAAGCAAAGCCTTCGCGATTGGCTTAGCCCTTACAGTGTGCCATCTAGCGGGAGTAAGTAGCTTAGAGGTGTTTGTGCTTTTTTGTTATAGCCACAAGAATGCAACGCTGACATGTGTATGTTGTTGTTATGACATCATATATATTTAGGAACTGAAATCAAAACACTTATGATATTATTGAAATATGGGTGGCTTAGAGTGATATATCCAACCAGTGCATTACAACTGGTCAAAGACCGTGGTAGGTGCTTTCCTGTCTGTGGGAAAGTGCATATTAAAAATTCCTTACTGTATTAAGAAAAACGTCAGAAATACCAAATGTTTGACATCCAATAGCCGATGATTAATTAATCATTGTGTTCTAGTGGTGTCGTTAAACAAAACAAACTTCTTCTTTTTTTAGAATGAAATATTATGAAGACTGTTAAATACTTTGGCGTCGTAAGAGCTGGGAGGGGACAGGTAAACTGCCATTTAACTATTAAGATTAAGCATTAACCACTTCGGGAACCAGTCAAATTAGGTTTCAAATGTTTATATGAAAACGGATTGCTGAATGTAGACATGTTTTTGATCATTTTATT
>NC_054705.1:34520098-34525098 GCF_016097555.1 Gigantopelta aegis | reverse complement strand
ATCCGGCTTCTCAAGATCTGTATTTCAGCACAGCACTACACCTGCAACGTCTATTGACTGTCAATATATGGGTTTTCATGACGGGATGCAACCCATCTCGTCCCTACAAGCTGTGCACCCTAACGACCTTAACGAGGCCATATAGATCGGACTTTAAACTTTTAGACCTTCGTTCACAAGTTTATGTCGAAATTACTTTCTTTTTTTAATATTATTAAATAGTCCGATCTTCTCTTCTTTCTCTTATTTATGTTTGGACTGTCCTTCTAAAATTCTCCAAAATTATATAAATATTCGACCGAGCAGTCAATTCTTTTTATTTTTGGCTGTAACTTCTGTTAACGTTTTTACTAATTGCTATTTTCAAAATTCTGCCCATTTTCAACTCTACCCCCCCTCCATCCCGAGTCAGGCCACCGATCTTATCTAATTTCTTTTTGACCACCCGATCTAATCTAGCGACTAAATTTAAATTTAGCCCACTATTTAATATTTGGATGTAAATTTCAAAATCGTCCGCTTAATTTTTTTTCTGTCCCGGGACAAGCCCCTGGCTATCCAGAGACAGGCCCCGGGACGGACATGCTCGAAACTCTAGTGGTATATGAGCATGTAAAAATTATTCGCACTCGCACACTCAAGACGAAAAACCCCAAACCGTGATGGTATAGCCATAAAATCTGTTTATACTAGTATACAATCCAGAGTTTATTACTACACCCCCCCCCCCCCCCCCCCCCCCCCCCCCACCCCACTGTTTTTTCAATGTTGAAATAGACCAACAAGTTCGCCTATTGCATAAATAGTCTCGCCCGATATTTTTAGAATTTGTATGCTCCCGAATAACGCTATAAAAGGCGAAGTGTAATTGGTCGATATTTAAATTGTTATTTATAGATGAAATGTCACCTGGACATGGGAGTCCACACAATGCTGTTAGATCTACTGGTAGACCAGTAGAGCTGATTTTAATCAGATTGAGTTCTGTTCAGAATAGATTCGACTCAGACTTGTCTGTCCAAACAGAATTACATTAATCTATTTGTATTGCCTTTGACAGTGACAAATTATCTTTTAAAAAAGCAATTTGTAAATAAATAAAAAACACAAAAACACAAAATCACGCAAAAAAATAAACCCAACCTCACAACAAAAACTAAAACATAAACATCATACAAAAAAACCCACACGAAACATTATTAATTCGACTATTGAAAGTTCCCGTCTTCCAAATAACGCAAGCCACAGCTTTCTTGGCTAAGCCAGTACTGTTAAGGCCTAAAAAAAAATGTGTATGTTTTCGGGAACGAGCTGAAACAAGTTATGTAGGATCGGTCGGACGAAATTTTAAAACAAACGCCTATGCTCTTTTCTCTTTTTGTCAACGATATTGAACTTGACCTGTTAAACCACTGCAATAACTCTTACGAATTGAAATATTTGAACTTATTATTGCTAATGTATGCTGATGACACAGTTATTTTTTCAGAAAGTATAGAAGGCTTGCAAGAAATGTTAAATTGTCTAAATATATATTGTTATAAGTGGAATTTATGTATTAATACCGATAAGACCAAGGTTCTTATATTTCGTAACGGAGGTATTATACGAGATAATGAAAAGTGGTATCTAGGGGATAACGAATTGGAAATAGTAAATGAATTCAATTATCTGGGATTGGTATTAAAATTCAATGGAAAGTTTGTTGAGACACAAAAATGCATTGCTAATCAAGGTCGCAAAGCTTTATTTGGTTTGCTGAGAAAATTAATGATTGTAACCTTAATGTAGAAACTAAGTTATATTTGTTTGATACTTATGTTAGCAGCATATTAAGCTATTGCTGCGAGATTTGGGGATACCATAGCGCTACAGATATTGAAAAGGTACACATCGATTTCTGCAAAAGAATACTTGGTGTAAGTAAAAAATGTACTAATATGATGGTATTCGCAGAACTTGGTCGCTTTCCTTTAACCACTTCTCGAAAATTCAGAATTATTAAATATTGGCTGAAAATATTAAATACTAACAAATGTATTTTAAAGAGCTGCTACGAATTATTATTAGATGATATCAATCTCCCTAGATTTAATTGGGCAAATTCTGTGAAAAATATTCTACTAGAAGTAGGCCTTCCTCACATATGGGATAGCCAACAGGTCGAAAATAAAACTTCTTTCTTATTCACAGTTAAACAACGTTTAGAGGATCACTTCATCCAGGATTGTAACAGAATAATTGATTCGTCATCTAAAGGATTCTTATATCAACATCTAAATCCTACTCATAATGTCAAGAACTATCTAAAAAAACGCCTTGAATTTGTATACAGCAAACTGATTACCAAAATACGATTATCTGACCATTGCCTTTGTATTGAAGTCGGGAGACGCCAAAATACCCCAAGAGAAAAACAGATTATGTACACTATGTGATAATGAAACAATCGAAGACGAATTCCATTTTATTCTGAGTTGTCCTTTTTACCATGATCTAAGAATAAATTACATAAAGAAATACTTCTACGTCAGACCTTCCGTGTTTAAGTTAATCAAACTATTGAACTCGGAAAATATAAAAACTTTAAACAATCTTGGAAAATATTTATACAAGGCTTTTCTAAGAAGGGAAATGTTCATTAAAAATTAATATATTATGTTTACCCTCCTATTGACATTTTATATACTCTATTCATGTAATTTTGATTGTTAAATATCACACTATGTATATATGCACAACTGTTACTATGATAATAATATTGATGTTTATGTCGCGCCTATAGCCAGGATGGCTTTGGATAATAAAGAATCACTTGGCTACTCTTTTTAACTACCTCGGTGGATCCATTCAGCTGACCAGGGTTTTGTCTCGTTCCAACCAGTGCACCACAACTGGGCAAAGGCCGTGGTATGTGCTTTCCTGTCTGTGAGAAAGTGCATATAAAAGATCCCTTGCTGCATTAGGAAAAATGTAGCGGGTTTCGTCTAATGACTATGTGTCATAATTACCAAATGTTTGACATCCAATAGCCGATGATTAATTAATCAATGTGCTCCTGTGGTGTCGTTAAACAAAACAATCTTTAACTTTCTACCTACATATTAATAATACTACTACTAATAAAATAATAATAATAACGTTGAAAAAAAGGTCGATCCTTTTTTCTAGGTTGGGTAGGGTTGCCTGCAACACACAATTCTTTTAGGTCCAGCCAAATGGGTTATTTCTCGTTCTAACCAGTGCACCACGACTGGTATATCAAATGCTGTGTTATGTGCTATCCTGTCTGTGGGATAGTGCGTATAAAATATTCCTAATTAATAAATAACTCAATGTGCTCTAGTGGTGTCGTTAACCAAAACAAACTTTATCTTTCATTTTTCAGATGACATTAGCTCACCTATTCATTCATTTCCTTCCGGCCTCACCACACCAACGTACACCAACAGCAGTGACCATCAATATGGCAACCATGTCGACAACCACCTCGTCGATCGCCCAGCGAACATGTCTTCGCCGAACCCTGGCGTCAACTATGGGAACTACCCCATCCCGGACGAAGATTTAGGGGTAGGGAACACTTACGCCGGCCAGAGTTTGGGACGAAGACATTACAGCACGTGTTATATGCCCGTGGACACTACGAACAACGGGGCGGAGAATCATGCATATTCATTCGACAGCCACCCGAGACGTATTCCTCCGCCGCCTCCACCGCGCATGTCACGTCCGCCGGAATTTCCGCCTGAGGAAATTCTTCTCAACGACGTTAGAGTTGATGCGTACTCAAAGAGTTAAGATGAAATGTATAGCATTGTGGGTAATTTAACGTCTTAAGAATATGTGTGTATATATATAGTATATATATATATATATATATATATATATATTGTTGTTGTTTTTCTTCTTTTTTTTCTTTTAATAATATGAATTAAAATGGAGCATTTCAAGCAAATTGAGCGTTATTATTATTGTTATTGTTATTATTATTATTATTATTATTATTATAAAGGAAATGGGGGAAATCAATATTCGGGCCTCTGAAAATTGCGAGATCGATCGTTTCGTTCGCGCGTTGCTCGCGCAAATCTGATTTGCATAACCTACATTTTGTTCGCGCGAAATTTGGAACACCTTTTACTTGGATATAACGGATTATGCAAAAAGGAAATTAGTTACATGGATTTATTTCTGCGTAACCGATAAATGGGTCACGCAGATTTTCAATGCTCAGAGTCCTAGAAATATTAGACTGATCAGAAATGCACTGAATATACAGATAATTAAATTCTAAGCAAGGAAATTTAAGTATTATACATTTAATAATTCAAAAGGTTATATTACCCGGAAACAGTGTTACAATTGTTACAAAATTTTTATAGTGACTTTAACTTGAGTCTGGAATTGAGTTCTTTAAGCTGTATTTTAACTGAGCTTTACACTTTTTATATTGTGATGTTGACCATCAAAGTTATAAAGTTTGTTTTGTTTAACGACATTATTAATAATCGACTATAGGACGTCAAACATTTGGTAATTTCGACTTATAGTTGTTAGAGAGGAAACCTGCTATATGTTTCCATTAGTAGCAAGGGGTCTTTTATATGCACCATACCACAAACAGGATAGCACATACCACGGCAGTTGTGGTGCACTGGCTGGAATGAGAAATAGCCCAATGGGTCCACCGACGGAGATCGATCCCAGACTGACTACACATTGTTGACCATCAAATTATTAATATATTTACCTTTGATTGACATCCAATAGCTGTAGCATGTTTTGAACATTAAAAGTCCTATGTCAAATTAATGTTCATAATGGTGTGTTATTTTTACATTTATTTGTAATATTTAACTACAAATTAATCAATCCCACGCATAATTTTTCCATAATTAACTCAAGAATAATACTTTTTAAAAGTCTTGTACTGGACAACAAGATAAATATAGCATGGCCACCATCTTTGTTTCTTTGTCAGTTGTCTGCAAAGAATT